>NW_025550205.1:0-11245 GCF_905237065.1 Salmo salar | reverse complement strand
GTCTGGGATTTGTTTGAAAGCAGCTACTGTCATCCCCCTCTTCAGGCTTTTATTAAGTGCTACAACCTATATCCATCCTACCACCTTTCTAAGGTTTAAAAGCCAATCAACAAACAGACACCATTCACCCTCTCCGCTATGCAATCTGGTTTCAGAGCTATATGAGGTCACCTCAATACGCTCAAGTCTAAAGCACATCTAACACGCCATCATAAAAAACATACTGTTCGTATCCATTATGCCAACCTTCCGCCCTGTTAATCCCCATCCTCCTCGCAACTCATACCTTGGTTTCTCAAGCGATTGCGTCGCCTGTTCACCAACTACTTCTCTCAGAGTTCGTGTGTGTCGGAGGGCCTACTGTCTGACCTCTGCATCTCTATGGGGGGTACCACGGGTTCAATTCTTGGTCCAACTCTTTTCTCTTATCATAATGATGTCGCTCTTGCTGCTGTAATCTTGAATCCACCTCTCTCCACCCCATTCTTCCTTCTGCCTTTTTACACTTTCTTCAACCTCGTTAATCCATTCCTTCCGTGGTCTCCATCCTAAAGCACAATAAAACTAAATTGCTCTTCATCGCTGCTGCCCTGCCCGCCTTCCGCATCACTTCTACCGAGTTCTAACCAGAATTTGCAACAACTACAAATACCTAGGTGTCTGTTAGACTATCAAACTCTCCTCCAGACTCCCGTCAATCATCTCCAATCCAAGTAAATCTTCAATTGGCTTCCTTTTCACAACAACATCCTTCACTCATGCTGCCAAACTCCCTGTATAAAACTGAGCCATCCTACCAATCCTCGATTCGTCGATGTCATTTACAAACTCTCCCAATACCTACTCAACAATGGATCAGTCTATCCAGTCCTCCGTTTTTCACCAAACCCCATCTTCTACCCACTCTCACCTTACTTGTTGGCTGGCCTTCGCTTCATAATCGTACGCCAAACACATTGGCTCCAGGTCATCTACAAACCCCTGCTATTAATCCCCCTATCTCCCTCACCTTCACCATCAGCAGCACCCCCTCTTACCCGCTCCAGCAGTATATCTCTCTTCACCCCTAATCCATCTCTCCTTTTCTCTCTCCTTCCGTTCTCTGCTGCCAATGACTGCCTACAAAAATCTCTGAAACTGAAACACTTATCTCCCTCCTACTTTAAGCACCAGCTTTGTCAGAGCAGCTCACAGATCACTGCACCTGTACATAGCCCATTTATTTAGCCCAAACTACTACCTCTTCCCCTGTATTTTTTATTTTATTTATTTTGCTCCTTTCACCATATTATTTTATTTTATCTCTGACTTTCTTCAAACTACAAATCTACCATTCCAGTGTTTTTTTGCTATACTTTTTTACTTTTCCACCATGGCATTTTTTGCCATTACTCTTATCTCACATCATTTGCTCACATTTTATATCTTTTTTTATTTTTTATTTTTTATTTTTTTTTTATTTTTTTTTCTGCATCATTGATTCTATGTTCTTTTACTCCATTGTATCTGTGTTTTTGTATGTTGTCGAACTGCTTTGCTTTATCTTGCTCAATTTAAATGAACTTGTTCTCAACTTGCCTACTGGTTAAATAAAGGTGAAATATAATAAATATTGTATTATTAGTTATATATTTTTTTATTCATATTTTATATTTGTTATGTTATTCATCAGTTATATTTTTATTCATTGTTATATTTAATTTTTTTTTATTTTACTTTCATTTTGGTATGTGTGTTCATTAGTGTCCACCATAGCAAACTTTGTCCGAACTATTTAGTCCTTGTGCGTTTGGTACTGTTTATTTAACAGTTTTAAAACTGCTTGGCTGTGGTGTAAACTAATAATCCCTATTAACCTACACTCGCTGTTGATCTCTGCCTATATAACTATATCAACTATTACTGGTTTTCTCAAGCTACTATTCATTAGCTTCACATTCCAGCTCAGGCCACATCCATAAAATATACAATCCTTCATCGAAGTTGCTCTCTCATCAACATATCTCAATAATTTGCCAAATTAAGATTCTACATCTGTACACATAATTTACATGGTGATATGGTGTCTGCTAGTGACGGTAAACATTTAACATCCCAACGAGGGTTTACACAAAGTTTAGGTACAACCATTATACACAACTGAGTGACATAGCTATAAGAGAATGCGTATTACACATATACAGTATACGTTATATACAGTGATTAAATATCTACAGTGGGTATAGAGTTATATAAGTGTATGTACCATTAGTACAGTGGGTATACAGTTGATATACAGTGGATTGTGGTGCTAATCTCTGCATTACCAAATGGGGAGGGTTACAAACTTCACACACCAGTCAAGTTATACTTAAACTACATCTTTAATCATTTTTTCAAAAGCGCTTTACTTTCAATGATGCGCTATCTCTAATAACCATTGAAAAGTGATTACACAAAATAAAATCTTTTATACTACCCCCTCTCAATTCGTGCGCGAACCCAATACATGAATGGGTCCAAGGTTACTTTTGTATGGAGATATCTATAAATAGCACAGCACTCTGTGTCAGGGTTTTCATTGTATAACTAGTGTCTGGTCCTCCTACTCCAAACTGACTCCCCCTGTACGTTAGACAGAACCATTAGCTCCTTGTCCTCTGGAATTCTCTTTGCCGTTATTATCAAAAACATCGTAAATCTCTCTGTCGTCTATCTCATGGGCCCATCCTCATGTTCTGCTCGAAGGCGTAACAAGCGCGCGTACCTGAATACTCTTACTTTAATATTATTATTTAGAGTGAGTAGCGGGGAAAAACAAGAACAGAGACAGCTACAGATTTGCAGGCTAAACAAACAGCAGCCAAATACTACCCACAAAAACCCAAACCCACACACCCTTTTAACTCTCAAATCAGAGGCAACTAGAAACACCTGCACTCCAATTGGGTCCAACCTAAACCTAAACATAAAAAACTAACTAGACGTCCTAAAACCCTCTCCACTCCTGACCACCTAATACATTACTCCCTCTGCTGTCAGGCGTGCGTCCCCCTAAGTTGCAGACCGAAGCACCTAAAAGATAAGACAAAACCCCCAACAAAAAATTCCCCTAAATGGGAGGGAGGGGGGTGCTGCCGATCGGACCACTGTGCTCCCCCCCCTCCCCAGCCCACCTTTGGACGGCTGGTGCGGGGTACCCTCCACCCTCGCGTCGCCCCTGGTGCCCCCTCCCATCGGAGACTGGTGGCCGCCCTGCTGCGCCCCTGGCGCATTCCTGCTGTGCCCGGCTGGCGGGCAACTCTTGCTGCCTCGCCTGGCTGCCTCTGCCTCCCCCTGGCTGGCGGCTCTGGCGGCTCCAGACTGGCGAGGCTGGGCTGACCACTCAGCCTGATGTGTGGGGCTGTACTGGGTCCAGCCTGGAACCCCACCCCCACTGGCTGGCGGCTCCAACTGCTGCGCTCTGGTGCTCCACTGGCTGGCGGCTCCAGACTTGCGAGGCTGGCTGCCCTAGAAGCCTGATGCGTGGGGCTGGTACTGGAGTCCAGCCTGGAGCACACCTCAAGGCTAGAGTCCAACACCCAAACCTAAACATAAAAAACTAAACTAGACAGATAAATACATACAAAACACAAACCCTCTGCCACTCCTACCAAAACTAATACAATTCTCCTTCTCTTCGGACGTACACCTCAATAAAACACACACACATTGTAGACAATGTTCCATTCTTCCTCTTCCCTTTCTGATATTCTGCATAGCACCAGGGACATGTAAAAAAACCTGTCTCCCCTCTCTGGCCCCAAGTGACTGAGCCCCAGCTGAGGGAAAGTCCAACTAAAAACACCAGAGTCCAAAGGATACATTCTAATGACAATTATCTCACATACATATTTGCAAATAAAACATCTTAATTATCTATATTACCCAACTAATTCTGTTTCATCCGCACATTACACATTTACAGTATCTATAAATATATCTAAGATTAACGAGTGCAAATGCAGTATGTGCCGTTTTTAGTGTACAGATCAGAGATGGCTTGATGTGGTGTGCAGCTTAGGTCTATAGTATTTTAGTCTCTATGACCGTGGTCTGTTGGTGAGGCCACAGCACTGGAAAGGAATACCTTTAAAGTACATGGCTATATCAGAAGGACAGGATTCTCTTTTGACCATTCTTGTTTAACCATTTACATATTTTATGCACTGTTGTTCGCTTTGAATATTACATATCGTACTTCATCTGCAAAACATGGCACACCGTGATCATCAGAAGTTATGTGATTTCATCATATGAATTAAATAAGTTCATAGCCTTGCAGTTAGAATATGGTGGTTGAAACTGTGCACACATTTATATGCAACATTACAAGTCAGATAAATGTATTGATTTGAAAAAAGGCATAAATATTATAATATCCTAGAATGTTATATTTAATATCGTTTTTTTTCTTCGGAAAGTATTCGACCTCTTACCTTTTTCCACATGTTTGCTAAGTTATTCTAAAATTGATTAAATAGTTTTTCCCCCTTATCAATATACACACAATACCCCATAATGACATATAAAACTGATTTCTAGACATTTTTGCTTCACCGTGGGATGGTGCCAGGTTTTCCTCGATTGCCTTGGCATTCGGCCAAAGAGTTCAATATTGGTTTCGTCAGCAGATCATCTTGTTTCTCATGGTCTGAGAGTCCTTTGGGTCCTTTTGGCAAACTCCAAGCAGCTGTCATGTCCTTTTACTGGGTGCTTCCATCTGCCCACTCTACCGTAAAGTGATTGGGGAGTGCTGCATCTCCACAGTAGTCTGACCTCATCTTGATTTTTGCTCTATTGTCTTCATGTGAATCTTATTCGTTGTCCTTTCCAAATCATTCCAATAAATTGATTTCCCGTGACTCCAATCAAAGTTGAAGAAACATCTCAAGGATGATCAATAAACGATGTCAATTTCGAGTCTCATAGAAAGGTCTGAATACTGTAAATAAGGTGGGTCTGTGGTCAAGCGACCACCCCTCATCTCTTCAAACGCTCCCTAAAACACTTCAGCGAGCAGGCCTTTCTATCGACCTGGCCCAGGTATCCTGGAATATATTACCTCATCGTCATAGCGGATGCCTGGTTATTCTTTACTATTTCCTCACAATCTTAAATAACATGCCCCATTCAAAAATGTAGAACCAGGAACGTATTTTCACTCCACCTACTGCCCTTGACCAGCACAAAAAACATCCTGTGGCGTACTGAATTAGAGTCGATAGTCCTCAATATGCAACTTTTCAGGGAATTGGGAACCAGTATACACAGGAGTTAGGAAGCAAAGGATAGCTTTTTCAAACAGAATTTGCAGGTCCTGCAGCCAAACTCCAAAAGGTTCTGGCCTGTAAAGTCCATGGAGAATAACACCTCCTCCCAGCTCCCACTGCACTAGGCTAAACACTGTACTACTGCTAATCCCATTAATTTGTCTTTGTAAAATTATCACCCTTGTTGCAACAATTATCATCTGAATTGTTCATTTTTACAAAGAGAGGGTCCAGATTGTCTAGTCCTGCTGATTTGTAGGGGTCTAGATGTTGCAGCTCTTTCAGAACATCAGCTGTTGGATTTGGGTGAAGGAGAAATGGGAGGCTTGGGCAAGTTCTTTGGGGGTGCAGGGCTGTTGACCAGGGTAGGGGTGGCCAGGTGGAAAGCACTGCCCTGTAGAAAAATGCTTATTGAGATTCTCAATTGTTGTGGATTTATCAGTGGTACGTGTTTCCTACCTCAGTCATTTCAACCTCTCTTCAACCTCTCTTTTGTGTCGTCTGAAATCCCCAAAGATTGGAGCTGCCGCGGTCAGACACTCTAGACCCAAACTGCTACACCTATATCTATCCTACCCTGCCTTTCTAAGGTCTTCGAAACCAATTACAAACGATCACCACATTTCGATCCTACTTCTCCCTATGCATCTGGTTTCCGCTTCATGTGCACCTCAGCCACGCTCAAGGTACTAAGCATATCATACCTCCATCCTAGTACAATATGTGCTGCTGTATTCCTCGACCTGGCCAAGGCTTTGACTCTGTCAATTCCACTTCTTATCGCGGACTCACACCTTGGTTTTCCATGACTGCCTCGCCTGGTTCACAAACTACTTCTCAAGTTCAGTGTCTCAAATCGAAGCCTGTTGTCCGGACCTCTGGCAGTCTTATGGAGTGCCACGGGTTCAATTCTCGGGCCGACTCTTTTCTCTGTATTCATCAATGATGTCGCTGTTGCTGCTGGTGATTCTCTGATCCACCTCTATGCTTCATACCATTCTTTATACTTCTGGCCCCTCTTTGATACTGTGTTAACCTGTTGGGGTGGGGATTTACCCGGCCGGATAAACACGTACCCATTTAATCTGGTTATTACTACTGCCCAAAATAGAATATGCAGATAATTATTGGCTTTGATAAAAACACCCTAAAGTTTCTAAAACTGTTTGAATGGTGTCTGTGTAGTATAACCTCATATGCAGCCAAAAACCTGAAGATTCTCACCAGTGCCTCTCTGTTTTTGTTCTTGTCTCTGTTTATTGAGACTCAGATCTTAGCTGTAACTGCTTCCTTGCTCCCATAACTGTTTGCACTGCACATGGGGACAAAGTTTACTTTTTGGAGAAATTCCTCTGTCTGATAAACAAAAATAAACTGTTTGGCCATATGACCATCGTTATGTTTGGAGGAAAAGGGGAGGCTTGCAAGCTGAAGAACTTTCCATCCCACCGTGAAGCACGGGGTGGCAGCATCATGTTGTGGGGGTGCTTTGCTGCAGGAGGGACTGGTGCACTTCACAAAATAGATGGCATTATGAGGGAGGAAAATGATCTGATTATTGAAGCAACATCTCATACCTCAGTCAGGAAGTTAAAGCTGGTCCCCAAATGGGTCTTCCAAATGACAATACCCCAAGCATACTTCGAAGTTGTGGCAAAATGGCTTAAGTATTGGGTCAAATGAATCAATTTCCATCACAAGCCCTGATTCAATCCAATTTTTGGCAACTGAAAAAGCGGGTGCGATCTGGGCCTACAAACCTGACTCAGTTACACCAGCTCTGTCGGGAGGAATTGGCAAAAATCTCACCCAACTTATTGTGGGAAGCTTGTTGTGAAAGGCTCCCGCGTTTGACCCAGTTAAGTAATTTAAAGGCAATGCTAACAAATACTAATTGAGTTATTTTCTCCCACTGGGAATGTGATGAAAAAATCATTCTCTCTACTATTTTCTACATTTCACATTCTTAAAATAGTGGTGTCCTCTCTAAGAATTTTTACGTTAAATGTCAGTTGTAAATATTTATTATTTGGCTAGGTGTATGTAAACCTCCACTTCAACTTTATAAAGTCTTCTAATACTGTATTTTCCCGTTTAGTTCTCAAAACATATATTTATAAAAGTTATTCTTCAAAATATGCCACCTTTTGTTTCGTGAGAACAAACTAGCACCCTTTCCCCTTCTGTGTAATATCGGGTTCAGCCCACCTTTGATCTTCCACTTAATTTTATTATGCGTTTTGGTCCTAACTTGTTTATTTGGCTTCAAAACTTTCAGATTTCTTGTCTTATCTCTTAGGTGTAGTAAGTGCCTCTCTGATATCACCATTTGACTAGGCTCAGTCTTTTATCAACTTTGTTGTTTCTTAAATTCCTTCCTAAATGTTATCTTGTATTTATTTCTACCATCCCCTACTCATCATTCCTATAAGGCGTATTGACATGCAAATTTCCTGGACTTGGTATTCTTTTTTTATCGTTATTCCCCATTTCACAATATCTATTCACAAAATGTTTCATATCACACTTACATTTAGGGCGCGGTACTTAGTGTTAAGTTAGGCCACTAAAGGTTGTTGTTCAATACCTACATAAAAAACCTGTTGAGGCGTCCTTGAGCAAAACTAACCTAATTTGCTCTAGGTATTTTCTGTTAGCTGTCTTGTAATAAATTTGTTTTAACTACTTGCCTCTGTAAATAAAAGTTACAAAAAATCTAATCTTATATCTTTTCAGGTTTCGATGTTCCCCCACTCTACATCCATTTCAGAAAATAGAAAGTCATTTGGAATTTTATGTTCTTCATTTCCTTTTCTTTACCCCGAATGATGCACATATACCTTTGAGAAAGTTTGTGACCACCAGGGAATATCGCAAAAGAGAATGATCGGAATTCTACTTTTTCTCCAATTAAGTCAAAACATTTCTTCCCATTGTTCGGGTACACTTACATTCTTTCTAGAGTTTGGTCTATTGTCCCTCCTTTTCCTTTGCCAGATATGATTATTATCCTTGGCATATCCTTCCATTAGTAATATACATTTTAGAATCCTGAAGAATTCTTGGTTTCCCCATATATTTACAATCATCCAAATCATGGATATATCATCAATATTATTTATTATCTCTGTTCCCAATTCGACTGTTAAATCCCCCTTAAATGCACTGTTTTGTTGTTTTGGAGGACCAAGGCGCAACAGGGAAGTTATCTCATCTTTCTCTTTAATATATAAAAGAAAACAAAATAAACACCTATACAATTAACAGTCACTATTCTGTCATTGACAGCACAACAATACACTGCCCACAACCACAATCACACCCATTTGGACCTTCAATCGAGGCAGCGATAGATAGCTGCTCCAACTGAAGCCTCAATTAACTACATAATCATACTAACAAACCGGACCAATAATAAATAAATAAAATAAAATAAATAATAATAAATAAATAAATAACTACATAGAACAAAATGTATAATCAAATCCCCCTCACATACACATACACACAACCCCCTTAACCCTAAAACATCCCCCTCCACTCCACCAAACTAAACACTAACAAATCACACCTTTTCGGTCAGAATGTGACAGGTTCTTTTATTTACTTAACATTGTATAGAGGGGATGCATCTCTACCCCATATGCTGTTCAGGTGGCAAAAGCATGAAAACACAACATAACAATAATCTCGCACACTGTGTTCAAAGCCACCCTATTCCTTCTATGGCTTTTCATCTTTAAATTAATCTGTACATTGGTTCTCGTACACTCACCACCAAGTCGCTATTCCTTATTGATTGTTATCAAGAAGGATCGCTGCTCTCCAATCAGCTTTCTACAGTTCAAATCTTTCCTAACATTATGATTATTACACCAAACTACAACGGATCAACTCCTGAGAGATTCTCTCAACATTCCTTACTTTTCATCACGTACCCCATAAAACTGCATTCAATCACGGACTTCGCACATCATTTGTGCGTGTTGGCTACACTCATGAAATATTTGAGAGAAATTCGACCGTAGTCCACAAGTAGCAAAAATAGAGACTCAATTGATGGGACATGAAATGTTTTCAATATGTTGAAATGCCTTTTGTTTATATTTTATCATTATGTCATCTCTGTTTTAATTTGATAATATTTTTTCTCTTGTTTGCATCATGGATTTTTATTTCCTTTGTTCTAAAGTTATCATGTCACAAAACGTCCATGTGATTTTATGTTTAGTAGATCTTCTGTGTATATTGAACGGGAGGGCTAAAAAGTATCTCCTCCTTTGTTCTGATTGGTCTAGGCAAGCGTTATTTTTTGTCACGTTAATATTGATGTTTGGGGAATTAACTCTCAAACCTTTTCGAACTGGGCCTTGGTTAAAGCATCTCCTAAATGACTGAAATGTAAATTTAAATATTTACATAAATCTTATTTCTTTATTAATTATATATTATATATTTAATATATATTTACTAATTAATCATTTGTACAGTTCTTTATTAAACATTTTTATTTTACATTTGACTGTTTAAAATATCTTACTTTATTTCCAGATTACAAATATTTAAAAAAAAAATATTATTTTTTTAAAATGAAACCATCAAGTGATAACATGTATTTGTTTTAAACCCCATGTGATTGATGAAAAACACATTTTTTTTTCTTTAACCAATAAACTAATTTACCACATTTTATTTTTTTTGTTCTTATTTTCACTCTGTATTATTTTGTCTCTGTTGTGTTCCCAATCAAACATGGCCTCTCTGCTTCCCAGTGTTCTATGAAAGTACGTTCTCTAACCTCCTATCTATTTTAGACAGGCTTTTCTACCTGAAGCAGGAGTAAAATAACTCTTGGGTCTGGATCAGTGATTAAAACACTGTCTCTAATCATTCTCTCCTAACTCATTTTCCAATTAGTTTTGTTCTTTCCAGAGAATATTTTCTAATATTCAGGCTAATATTATTAAACAACACACCTCTTGTGTGTGTGTGTGTGTGTGTGTGTGTGTGTGTGTGTGTGTGTGTGTGACTGTGTGTGTATGTGTGTGTGTGTGTGTGTGTGTGTGTGTGTGTGTGCACTCCTGATAATCTCATGTTTTTCCACAAACCACAGGAGGGATCAGACTCAGAGATTCTCAGTGGTCAGTGCTTCCCAGAGTCATCAACAACCTGCCTCCATATTTCAAGTGTATATAGTCCTGTTTGTACATTTGCTTTTGTTTACACATCAGAAGCCAAAAAGTTGATCTGTCAATCATTCATTAATGTGTTAATGAAAACATTTTCTTCTCTTGTAACTTATTTACTTTATTTATTCCAGTTGCTTAAGAAATATTATACATTTGATGAAGAATGAGTTAAGATGTTCAAGATTCCTTGGTTTCAACTCCCCAGAAGGTTTTTTGAGAGTCAGAAGCAGGATAAGGAAGTGGTGGATGGTGATGAGAAGCAGAGAGCAGTGCCAGAGAGAGGGGGGCTCTAAAGATCCACTGCATGTCCTGAGAAAATAACCAGAAGGAGACTTGCTGACACACTGAAAAGTAAAACTGTCTGCTGCCTCATGTTGAAGGTTGTTTTAAAACAAAATATAAAAGCTGTAGCTAAAGTAGCTGTGTAACTCAATTATTGTTCATCCCTTAGCACAACACCTAGTGGACTCATCAGTTGCAATGGAATGTATTGTATTTGATGAGCATTTAACAGAGAGAAGAGAGACAGAGAGAGACAGAGGAGAGACAGGAGGAGAGAGAGAACACAAAATATTAATAAACCATTAATAATAATAATAATAATAATAATAATTGTCACGTCCTGACCCTTAGCAAGATGTCATTTTCTATTGTAGAGAGTAGGTCAGGGCGTGACAGTTTTCTTGTGTGTTTTCTATGTTTTCTATTTCTATGTTTTTAAGTTCCTGGTTTTCTATTTCTATG
Organism: Salmo salar; assembly: GCF_905237065.1. Lineage (NCBI taxonomy): Eukaryota > Metazoa > Chordata > Actinopteri > Salmoniformes > Salmonidae > Salmo > Salmo salar. Next base: position 21 of record NW_025550205.1, on the reverse strand, counting down.
TTGGGTTTTTGTGGTTATCTC
>NW_025550204.1:0-39425 GCF_905237065.1 Salmo salar | reverse complement strand
TCTGAGCTTGCATCATAGTTTTGGTAACCTTTCTGATACATTCAGATCCACCATCTTCCAGTACTAATCATACGATACCGTTGTGTTTGAGAAGAAGTAAAAGATAAGCTGCAATACACTGATGAGTGACATACAGAATGGAGTCAAAAAGATCAAGATGTATAATTTAATAAACATTAAACAATTTCTGGTGAAGCAGACAACTGTACGAAAGTTGGGGTTGGCCAGATTGAAATTACTCAGCCCCAGCACACCTCGGTTCCCTGCCTTAACTCCTGATAATACCAGTGTTATAGATACAAAATCACCCTATGATTTTAATGGCTAATATTTAATGTACTGACTTTTTAAAGCACGGGAGAAAATGTTCAACCTCATAGCACCTATACTGATTGTGTCTATACCCGCAAAGGACGCATCGACAAAGTAACTACCACAAAGGGTGGTGTTGGAACTTGCGGCCTGGGGTTATCGGTCCCACCAGTTCGGTTAGTCATCAGAGCCAGTTATAGGAGGCTAAAGTAGGCACCAGGAGGAGTTTTGACCAGGATGGGAGTAGCTTTGATCTAGATGGATGCTATTGGCATCTTCAGGAAGTTCCAGATAATACAAAAGCTATGAATCAAATATGTGAAGCTTTAACACTACATTATTTTGGTAGTTGACAATAAATAGAAATGTGGATTGATTAATACATCTTTTATAATCAACAGAGATTCATGAATGAAGGGGGATGCAGTAAAGAGGTTATCTGACCAATTATCCACCGCCCCCTCATGACCTGGTAAAATAACTACTCTCATATGTTTTTGGCAGAAGGGGGCGGTGTGGGTAAGAATGATTAGGTTAATTTGTACATCACATTCTACGCTCATGTTTGGGAAATGAAAGTTTATGTAAGGAATGTATTATGGGCTGCTTTTCCTGTTGGTGTGTTTGTGTTGTGTGGTTTGTTGTTTGATCCTTTAGTCTCTTTCCTTCTCGATCTTATATGTAATCCACTCTTCAGATCGTTGGACACAAATACCTCCCGCCGAGCCTGGTGGAGGATTCATTCAATTTGAGGAGCCCATGATAAGATGAGACCATCTTTAGAGTTTCCTGAATTAGTTTGATTTTGTGTGAAATTTCTGAATCCAATAAAAATAGATGTGTTTTTAATGTATGTGAAATATTTAGCCAATCGGGTGGATGTAATGAGAGGTTTGACTAAAAGATTTCACTCACAGAAACCTTATAACCTGTTGAAATGTATTCGAAATACAGCTATAATAATGGGTTAAAACTAGATTCCAATACTGTGTGTCACAGTATCTAACGAGGTGGCGCCCCTCCTCGGTCGGGCTGGCGGTCGTCGTCGCCCGGCCTATTAGCTGCCACCGATCGTTGTTTCTGTGTCTTTTGGTTTTGTCTGTCTGTCTATCTCGCACCTGTTTTGTGTTTGTCATTAGTGGGGGTTATTTAGTGTGTATTTTCAGTTGGGGTTCTCGTACGGGATTGTTTATTGTCCACTCAGGACAGTTGTGATTGTAAATTGTTATTGTCGATTATTATTGCCGGTGCCCCGCGCTTTTTGTTTCCAGTGCGCTTATTTTGGGGAAGGTGTTTTCCCCTGGCAGACTTCGCCACGCGCCTGGTGCCCTACGGCTATTGCGTGTTAACTAATATTATTAAACACAGTTGCTCGGCCCTCTGTCTCCTGCTCCTGATTCCACATCTCCACTGGTCCTAGACACCGTGACACTGTGTGAGTAAGACACTGTTACCAGAGGAATGAGCAGGGCAGAGTTGATAGACACCTTGGGAAGGGAACAGAGAAGAAGCCTCCCTAAGTTGGGAGAGGTAACAACGGCCTGAACGGCTAGTGGGCAGGAGATTAGAAGACAGGTGGCAAGGTTGATAAGGAATGTATGTGTACTGTGGGAAAATACAGCTGCCTAAAGCTGGGTTGAGTTCTTTACTGATGTTGTAACAGAGATTTGTTAACTATACCACACTGCACTGACAGGTATGGCTGAGCAGCTAGAGGCTACCACTTGAACCGCTAGACAAAATAGATTGGAGTTGGATATGATATTGGCTAATGGGGGTGTATAAAATGTTTGGTGAACAATGCTGTACTTTTATCCCTAATGGCACCAGCCCTATGGTAGCATTACCAAAGCCCTACTGGGACTTGACAAGCTATCTGCTGAAATGAAGGGAGTAGCGGGGTATACTCTGAGGGGAATTGGCTGAACATCTTTTTGGCAAGTACACTCTATGGTGGTTACTGGATTTCTGACCCTAGTGCTTGTGTTCCCATTATTGATGTGTTGTGCTGCCTGTATAATCCCTTGCTTGAGAAAATGTATGTGAGGAACTGATAGAGGGAAGAATGGCTGTGGCACAAGAACAGGCACCTGTCCTTGGGTGTCTGACTCTCGGGTACACACCGAAGATAAGCTAGAAGACAACTATGCTTAGCAACAAAGATGCGTCTAGAGGCTGGGACCAGCCTGCACGCAACGATAGGATGAGTAATTTAAACCACGCTCTCCTCCCTCTGACAGGCCAGCAGTGAGCGGGAACTATCTCTGTCAGAGTATTTAATGAAAAGCAAAGGATGTGTCACTCCCAGTTCTCTGTCTGCCCTGCGAGGTGTTACAGTGAGCCCGTATATCCGAACATTGCATTTATCACTATTTACTTAGCTTAATAAACAGCTGTGAAACAGTACTAGAGACCAGAGAGTTTCTCTTTGTTCTGACACCAGATTCAAATTGACGCAACCCGACAGGGAAATAAGCTAATTTTAGCTAATTGTTGCTGACCCGTTTGAATAGAACTCGGAGATATGGCTGAAAAGATGTTAGCATTGTCAGAAATGCTACAAAAAAGTAGCTTCGTCATTGGTTGCTAATGGACAAAATGTCACGTGAAAGTGAGAATCTGTTGGAGCTACGCCAAACTTAAGTCAATACAATGTTTTTTTCTTCAATCAAATGGTCACTTTATGGTTGCTACAGTACATTTGTAAAGTATTCCAACCCCTTCACCTTTTTCCCACATTTTGTTACGTTACAGCCTTTTTATAAAATTGATGAAATGTTTTTTGCCTCATCAATCTACACACTATACCCCATAATGACAAAGCTAAAACGGGTTTTTGACATTTTTGCAAATGTATAAAAATAAACATACTTTATGTAGTATTCTGACCCTATACTCAGTACTTTGAAGCACCTTTGGCAGCGATTACAGCGCCGAGTCTTCTTGCGTATGACGCTACAAGCTTTGGCCCACCTGTATTTGGAGTTATGCAAGTCCCTGACTAAAAAGATCTTGATGGGACCGAGAGTAGTCTGTTTTGTCGACCAATCGATTGATTAAAATGTCAAAACGTGTATTTTTTCCATATATAGACACACCCTATGTCTTTGAATAAAGTCAACTCTAATTTTACCAGAGTCTATTCTAAAGAACAATATATTAAGCTTTTATTACAGCAAAGACTAAAACAGTAAATTGCCGTTTATTTACTGTTTAGGCTAGTTATACAAAGCTCTCTTTGTTACTTTGTTTTAAAACTAAAATGCTTGATTGCATTTCAAAGCATGAATGACTCGCCTGTGTGATGAAATTAACGAATGATTGATTGATTCCATGTGTCACAAACCGATTTGTATTCTTTTTACTTTCGGTTTTGTACACAAGCTTCGAACAGCTGAAAATACAATAGTTTGGGTTATGGAAAATATATTTAAAAGCAGTTTAGATGCTGCAATGATTCTCTACACTATACTTGCTTGTTTTGTCACAAACTGAAATTAGCGAACTATAAAAAATGTAGCAGGAAATGGTGGAGCAAATGTCTTCATAGTGTCATCTTTTTTAAATTATGTTTTATAGTGTTACATAATGTTTTATTCATTTTTTGGTAGGCTTACATGTATTGTTTTGTTTTTTTAGCACACATAGCCCCTCACGCTAGCTCCACTTCTACCTAGATACTATGTTACCGAATCCCTAATTTTCTTTCCCATCCTCCCAAAGTGTGCACTTGTTCACTTCCATTCACTGATATGAAAGGAAATAACTGGTATAAAACATATTGATTACTTTTTGAAAATATTTTCCTGTCATTTGTTAACAATTCATTTAACTATAATTTAATCAAATTGCTAAAAACTGAACTTCGAAACCAAAATTGTATAGTGTCGAGTTTACGTACAGTTTGAAAGCTGTATAAATTGACATAAATTTAATTTAGGTTGGAAGGTAAAACCAAATAATTTATGCATATGGCTATAAATACTACATCATCCTTCTTCAGCCAGCAGGGCAAAGTGGGTCCTTTGTGCTACCATTTCAAATTATTGTGTAGTGTACAATGAACTGCTGAAATACTTGAGTGGTAAATTACAGTTTATTCCACTCATTATCTGAAATGTTCCGGCGCCGACAGAGATGGCCGCCTCGCTTCACGTTCTTAGGAAACTATGCAGTATTTTGTTTTTTATGTATCATTTCTTACATTGTTACCTCAGGAAATCTTAAGTTTTATTACATACAGCGGGAGGAACTATTGAATATAAGAGCGACATCAACTTACCAACATTACGACCAGGAATTACGACTTTCCCGAAGCGGATCCTCTGTTTGGTCCACCACCCAAGACAATGGATCGGATCCCAGCCGGCGACACAAAACAACGGCATGCAGGGGGCAGACGGAGCGGTCTTCTGGTCAGGCTCCGTACAGGCACATCGCGCACTGCTCCGAGTTTACTACTCACCAATGTCCAGTCTCTTGACAACAAGGTAGACGATATCCGAGCAAGGGTTGCCTTCCAGAGAGAGCATCAGAGATTGTAACGTGCTTTTGTTTCATGGAAACATGGCTCACTCGGTATACGTTATCAGAGTCGGTACAGCCACCTGGTTTCTTTACGCATTGCGCCGACAGAAACAAACATCTCTCTGGTAAGAAGAAGGGCGGGGTGTATGCCTTATGATTAACGAGACGTGGTGTGATCATAACAACATACAGGAACTCAAGTCCTTTTGTTCACCTGACCTAGAAATCCTTACAATCGAATGCCGGCCGCATTATCTACCAGGAGAATTCTCTTAGATTATAATCACAGTCGTGTGTTCCCCCCCAAGCAGACACATCGACGGCCCTGAAAGAACTTCATTGGACTCTATGTAAACTGGAAACCACATATCTAGAGGCTGCATTTATTGTAGCTGGGGATTTTAACAAGGCTAATCTGAAAACAAGGTTCCCTAAATTTTACCAGCATATCGAATGCGCGACCCAGGCTGGCAAAATCCTGGATCATTGTTACTCTAACTTCCGCGATGCATACAAAGCCCTCCCCGCCCTCCTTTTGGAAAATCTGACCACGACTCCATTTTGTTGCTCCCAGCCTATAGACAGAAACTAAAACAGGAAACGCCCGTGCTCAGGTCTGTTCAACACTGGTCTGACCAATCTGATTCCACGCTTCAAGACTGCTTTGACCACATGGACTGGGATATGTTCCATATTGTCTGTTGGACAATAACATTGATGAATACGCTGATTCATTGAGTGAGTTTATTAGCAAGTGCATCGGTGATGTTGTACCCACAGCGACTATTAAAACCTTCCCCAACCAGAAACCATGGATTGATTGCAGCATTCACGCAAAACTGAAAGCGCGAACCACTGCTTTTACCGGAAACATGATTGAATACAAACAGTGTAGCTATTCCCTCCGCAAGGCAATCAAACAAGCTAAGTATCAGTATAGACACAAAGTAGAGTCGCAATTCAACGGCTAAGACACGAGAGGTATGTGGCAGGGTCTACAGTCAATCACGGACTACAAAAAGAAAACCAGCCCCATCGCGGACCACTATGTCTTGCTACCAGACAAACTAAACAACTTCTTTGCTCGCTTTGAGGACAATACAGTGCCACTGACACGACCGCTACCAAAACGTCGGGCTGTCCTTCACCGCAGCCAACATGAGTAAAACATTTAAACGTGTTAACCCTCGCAAGGCTGCCGGCCCAGACGGCATCCCTTGCCACGTCCTCAGAGCATGCGCGGACCAGCTGGCTGGTGTGTTTACAGACATATTCAATCAATCCTTATCCCAGTCTGCTGTTCCCACATGCTTAAAGGGGGGCCACCATTGTTCCTGTTCCCAAGAAAGCTAAGGTAACTGAGATAAATGACTATCGCCCCGTAGCACTCACTTCCGTCATCATGAAGTGCTTTGAGAGACTAGTCAAGGATCAAATCACCTCCACCCTACCTGACACCCTAGACCCACTCCAATTTGCTTACCGCCCCAATAGGTCCACAGATGACGCCTTAATCACACTGCACTGTCCTAACCCATCTGGACAAGAGGAATACCTATGTAAGAATGCTGTTCATCAACTACAGCTCAGCATTTAACACCATAGTACCCTCCAAACTTGTCATTAAGCTCGAGACCCTGGGTCTCCAACCTCGCCCTGTGCAACTGGGTCCTGGACTTCCTGGACTTCCCCCAGATGGTGAGGGTAGGAAACAACATCTCCACCCCGCTGATCCTCAACACTGGGGCCCCCACAAATGTGCGTTTTCAGCCCTCTCCTGTACTCCCTGTTCACCCATGACTGAGTGGCCATGCCACGCCTCCAACTCAATCATTAAGTTTGCAGACGACACAGGAAGGCCAAAAAGATCATCAAGGACAACAACCACCCGAGCCACTGCCTGTTCACCCTGCTATCATGCAGAAGGCGAGGTCAGTACAGGTGCATCAAAGCTGGGACCGAGAGACTGAAAAACAGATTCTATCTCAAGGCCATCAGACTGTTAAACAGCCATCACTAACATTGAGTGGCTGCTGCCAACATACTGACTCAAATCTCTAGCCACTTTAATAATAAAAAATTGGATGTAATAAATGTATCACTAGCCACTTTATATAATGTTTACATACCCTACATTACTCATCTCATATGTATATACTGTACTCTATACCATCTACTGCATCTTGCCTATGCCGTTCGGTCATCGCTCATCCATATATTTAGATATTCTTATTCATTCCTTTACACCTGTGTGTATAAGGTAGTTGTTGTGAAATTGTTAGATTACTTGTTAGATATTACTGCATGGTTGGAACTAGAAGCACAAGCATTTCTCCACACTCACATTAACATCTGCTAACCATGTGTATGTGACCGATAAAAGTTGATACGCTGTAAGCTGATGATTTTAGATGAGGATGCTGTTACAGTAAAGTCACATAGACAAGTGGATCTGAGCAATGTTGCATGGGGTAGAAATTGCACCAGGCTACACCAATACCTTTTTTAATGTAGGCTTCTGCTACATACCCCTATATCTGATGGTTTCTTCTATGTATGTACTGTATAAGAATACTGAAACTGTAAGACTGACATTTTTCTCAACATGCTGCAAATGTGGGATAACGAGCAGCAGTAGTTCTGCTGTTTGGGTATTTCGCAGATGTTATCATCTTTCATATTTCGGAAGGGGAGGGACATTTGGCCCATATCGAGAGGAGCTCCACATTCTGGTTCTGCTCCTCGTTCTAGCATCTCCTATTCTCTCCTAACATGAGTGAACCCAGAACTTAACCGAGCGGCTGAACAATTACGTGAGACTTTAGTGCTGGGTTATCCAAGACTAACTCAGGGGTGTAAGATATGTTCAACTCTAATGAATGCTCAATCAAAGGTTCTGAACATAAAATGGGGCATTACAAGTGTTATCAGTTTTGGCATTTATACTAAGAGTAAAAGAATATATAAACCACATCCATTTGGAAAAACGTGCTAAAGTGATTAAAAAAACTGTACATTTGTGGAAAGTAGTGAACGATTGCACACTTCAAGAAAAATGAGATATTATAAGAATGCACAGTTAAAGTAATCAAATGTTTGGTCTAATGATATTCTATGTACAATACTTCCTGTGGTCACCAGGACAGAGCTAGCCCATCCCCCTCCACCCTACCGGAGTCCCCGGTTGCAACACTCCCGTTAAGCGCCTTACTGCTGGGTCTGAAGAGGGTTTCTGCGGCTGGTCGACTGCAGGAAACATCAGGGCAGAGTGTAACTGTGAGAGAAACGAGGAGGGGGATTTGATTTCATCAAGTAAGAACAATAATGTGTGTGGATTAGACTACAATCTGCTTCTGCAACAATTGTTATTTGATTGATAAACAGTATACACTCAGTGGCCCGTTTATTAGGTAAACCCATCTAGTACTTGATCGGACCAGCCTTTGCCTCCAGAACAGCCTGAATTCTTTGGGGTATGGATTCTTCAAGGTGTCGGAAACATTCCCCGGGATGTTGGTCCATGCTGACGCGATGGAATCACACATTTATTGCAGATTGGACGGTGGCACATTCATGCTGCCAATCTCATCCCAAAGATACTCTGTTGGGTTAGGGCAGCAACAATGTTCAGATAAACCGTGGCGTTAAGTTGTTGCTGAACTGGTATCAAGGGCCCTAAAGTGTGCCAGGAAAACATTCCCCACACCAGTGCACCTCTGCCAACATCTTGTACCGTTGACACCAGGTTGGATGAGTCCATGAACTCCTGCCGCTTACGCCAAAATCAGCATGACGCAACAGGAACTGGGATTCGTCGGACCAGGTAATGTTTTTCCACTCCTTAATTGTCCAGTGTTGGTTATTTCGTTCCTACTGGAGCAGCGTCTTCTTGTTTTTAGCTGATAGGAGTGGAACACAGTGTAGTCGTCTGCTGCAATAGCCCATGAGTGACGAGGATCGACGAGTTGTGCCTTCCAAGATGCACACCACAGTTGTACTGCGCCGTTATTTGTCAATTTGCATGATTTTTGCCATTCTCCTTCGACCTCTCTCGTCAATGAGCTGTTTTCACCCACAGGACTGCCGCTGACTGGGGTTTGTTACCCCATGACAATGTCAGCATTCAGTACATCAGGTTATTGTTTCTCATGTAAACCCTTTAGTCATAGCTCATTGGAAAGCTTCGATTCACAGCTATCCACCAGACCAATCAGAATGTTCAGATCAACAGAACTTTGATCTTCGACCTCTAGGATACATGTCAGGATTACCTGCATACACTGAGTCCAAAAACATTAAGAACAACTTCCTAATGTTGAGTTTTTAACCTGTCTTCACCCCTTCATCGACACCGATTGAAGTGTATTTAACAAGTGACATCAATAAGGGATCATAGCTTTCACTTGGATTCACCCAGTCAGTCTATGTCATGGAAAGAGCAGGTGATCATAATGTTTTGTCTTCTCAGTGTATGTCCATTAATATGTTATTAATATATCATGTGTCATAAAAACGTTGAAATTCCTCACTACATGCAAATATGAACATTTTCTGCATCTCACTGGTAGAAACTGGCAAGCTACATTTTCTGGTTGTAAACAAATCACAATATCCAGAATTCATAGCGATTTCAGGACTTGGAGTACCACCCTGTGGAGGTGTATCCAGTTGATGTGAGAAATATCAAAATGTCTATTTGTAGCCATCACTGTCAACCAGAGGATTTTGAAACGCAAATGAAGTCTCAACTCATGGGGTTGGCATGTCATTGAACGTTGAAAAGTGATGCTATTCTATCAAATCATTTTTTCCCCTTTTTTCTCTTCATTTCAAAGATGAAGGCATTCAGTCAGCCAACATCAGCACAGCAGAAAAGAGGGCAATCTGATATTAGGTTGCTAAGTAAACTCAGCAAAAAAAGAAACGGCCCTTTTTCAGGACCTTGTCTTTCAAAGATAATTCATAAAAATCCAAATAACTTCACTTCATTGTAAAGGGTTTAAACACTATTTCCCATCCTTGTTCAATGAACCATAAACATTAATGAACATGCACCTGTGGAACGGTCGTTAAGACACTAACAGCTTCCAGGCGGTAGGCAATTAAGGTCACAGTTATGAAAACTTAGGACACTAAAGAGGCCTTTCTACTGACTGAAAAACACCAAAAGAAAGATGCCCAGGGTCCCTACTCATCTGCGTGAACGTGCCTTAGGCATGCTGCAAGGAGGCATGAGGACTGCAGATGTGGCCAGGAAAATAAATTGCATGTCCGTAATGTGAGACGCCTAAGACAGTGCTACGTGGAGACAGGACGGACAGCTGATCGTCCTCGCAGTGGCAGACCACGTGTAACAACACCTGCACAGGATCGGTACATCCGAACATCCCACCTGCGGGACAGGTACAAGATGGCAACAACAACTACCTGAGTTACACCAGGAACGCACAATCCCTCCATCAGTGCTCAGACAGCACGCAATAGGCTGAGAGAGGCTGGACTGAGGGCTTGTAGGCCTGTCGTAAGGCAGGTCCTCACCAGACATCATCGGCAACAACGTCGCCTATGGGCACAAACCCACCGTCGCTGGACCAAACAGGACTAGCAAAAAGTGCTCTTCGCTGACGAGTCGCGGTTTTGTCTCACCAGGGGTGATGGTCGGATTCATGTATATCGTCAAACGAATGAGTGTTACACCGAGGCCTGTACTCTGGAGCAGGATCGATTTGGAGGTGGAGGGTCCATCACGGTGTCACAGCATCATCGGACTGAGCTTGTTGTCATTGCAGGCAATCTCAACGCTGTGCATTACAGTGAAGACATCCTCCTTCCTCATGTGGTACCCTTCCTGCAGTCTCATCATGACATGACCCTCCAGCATGACAATGCCACCAGCCATACTGCTCGTTCTGTGCGTGATTTCCTGCAAGACAGGAATGGCAGTGTTCTCAATCCCATTGAGCACGTCTGGGACCTGTTGGATCGGAGGGTGAGGGCTAGGGCCATTCCCCCCCAGTAATGTCCAGGAACTTGCAGGTGCCTTGGTGGAAGAGTGGGGTAACATCTCACAGCAAGAACTGGTAAATCTGGTGCAGTCCATGAGGAGGACATGCACTGCAGTACTTAATGCAGCTGGTGGCCACACCAGATACTGACTATAACTTTTGATTTTGACCCCCCATTTGTTCAGGGACACATTATTCAATTTCTGTTAGTCACATGTCTGTGGAACTTGTTCAGTTTATGTCTCAGTTGTTGAATCTTGTTATGTATATACAAATATTTACACATGTTAAGTTTGCTGAAAATAAAGGCAGTTGACAGTGAGAGGATGTTTCGTTTTTTGCTGAGTTTAGCTAGCTAGCGAACTACATTTGTTTATCTAAACCAAACTCTGGCTAGCTTTCCTGATACGCTGGCTAGAAATTCATGTATACATGATATGTGCACTACCGGTCAAAAGTTTTTTAGAACACCTACACATTCAAGTTTTTTTATATTTTTTTTACTAGTTTCTACATTGTAGAATAGTAGTGAAGACATCAAAACTATGAAATAACACATATGGAATCATATAGTAACCAAAAAGTGTTAAACAAATCAAAAGAGATTTTATATTTGAGATTATTCGAAGTAGCCACCGTTTGCCTTGATGACAGCTTTGCACACTCTTGGCATTCTCTCAACCAGCTTCAACTGGAATGCTTTGCCAACAGTCTTGAGTTCCCACATACGCTGAGCACTTGTTGGCTGGTTTTGTCTCATTCAGCGGTCCAACTCATCCCAAACCATCTCAGTTGGTTTGAGGTCGGGTGATTGTGGGGGGCAGGTCATCTGATGCAGCACTCCATCACTCTCCTTCTTGGTCAAATAGACCTTAAACAGCCTGGAGGTGTGTTGGGTCATTGTCCTGTTGAAAAACAAATGATAGTCTCACTAAGCGCAAACCAGATGGGATGGTGTATCGCTGCAGAAAGCTGTGGTAGCCATGCTGGTTAAGTGTGCCTTGAAATCTAAATAAATCCCTGACAGTGTCACCAGCAAAGCACCCCCACACCATCACACCTCCTCCTGCATGCATCACGGTGGGAACCACACATGCGGATATCATCCATTGACCTACTCTGCGTCTGACAAAGACACGGCGGTTAGAACAAAAATCTCACATTTGGGCCCATCAGACCAAAGGACAGATTTCCACCAGTCTAATGTCCATTTCTCGTGTTTTTGGCGTAAGCAAGTCTCTTCTTATTATTGTTGTCCTTTAGTAGTGATTTCTTTGTAGCAATTCGTCCATGAAGGACAGAAAGTTTCAGATTTTTGCAATGTTACGTAGATGGAAAAAAGCTGTCCTTGAAACAGTCTTGATATGTTCTTCAAAAGAGAGATCAGGGTCCAGAGTAACGCCGAGGTCCTTCACAGTTTTATTTGAGACGACTGTACAACCATCCAGATTAATTGTCAGATTCAACAGAAGATCTCTTTGTTTCTTCGGACCTAGAACAAGCATCTCTGTTTTGTCCGAGTTTAAAAGTAGAAAGTTTGCAGCCATCCACTTCTTTATGTCTGAAACACAGGCTTCTAGCGAGGGCAATTTTGAGGCTTCACCATGTTTCATTGAAATGTACAGCTGTGTGTCGTCCGCATAGCAGTGAAATTTAACATTATGTTTTCGAATGACATCCCCAAGAGGTAAAATATATAGTGAAAACAATAGTGGTCCTAAAACGGAACCTTGAGGAACACCGAAATTTACAATTGTTTGTCAGAGGACAAACCATTCACAGAGACAAACTGATATCCTTCTGACAGATAAGATCTAAACCAGGCCAGAACTTGTCCATGTAGACCAATTTGGGTTTCCAATCTCTCCAAAAGAATGTGGTGATCGATGGTATCAAAAGCGGCACTAAGATCTAGGAGCACGAGGACAGATGCAGAGCCTCAGTCTGACGTCATTAAAGGTCATTTACCACCTTCACAAGTGCAGTCTCAGTGCTATGATGGGGTCTAAAACCAGACTGAAGCATTTCATATACATTGTTTGTCTTCAGGAAGGCAGTGAGTTGCTGTGCAACAGCTTTTTCAATTTTTTTTGAGAGGAATGAAAGATTCGATATAGGCCGATAGTTTTTTTATAATTTCTGGGTCAAGATTCGGCTTTTTCAAGAGAGGCTTTATTACTGCCACTTTTAGTGAGCTTGGTACACATCCGGTGGATAGAGAGCCGTTTATTATGTTCAACATAGGAGGACCAAGCACAGGAAGCAGCTCTTTCAGTAGTTTAGTTGGAATAGGGTCCAGTATGCAGCTTGAGGGTTTGGAGGCCATGATTATTTTCATCATTGTGTCAAGAGATATAGTACTAAAACACTTTAGTATCTCCCTTGATCCTAGGTCCTGGCAGAGTTGTGTAGACTCAGGACAATGGAGCTTTGGAGGAATACCCAGATTTAAAGAGGAGTCCGTAATTTGCTTTCTAATGATCATGATCTTTTCCTCAAAGAAGTTCATAAATTTATTACTGCTGAAGTGAAAGCCATCCTCCATTTGCGAAAGCTGCTTTTTAGTTAGCTTTGCGACAGTATCAAAAAGAAATTTCTGATTGTTCTTATTTTCCTCAATTAAGTTGGAAAAATAGGATGATCGAGCAGCAGTAAGGGCTCTTCGATACTGCACGGTACTGTCTTTCCAAGCTAGTCGTAAGACTTCCAGTTTGGTGTGGCGCCATTTCCGTTCCAATCTTCTGGAAGCTTGCTTCAGAGCTCGTGTATTTTCTGTATACCAGGGAGCTAGTTTCTTATGACAGATGTTTTTCATTTTTAGGGGTGCAACTGCATCTAGGGTATTGCGCAAGGTTAAATTGAGTTCCTCGGTTAGGTGGTTAACTGATTTTTGTCCTCTGACGTCCTTGGGTAGGCAGAGGGAGTCTGGAAGGGCATCAATGAATCTTTGGGTTGTCTGAGAATTTATAGCACGACTTTTAATGCTCCTTGGTTGGGGTCTGAGCAGATTATTTGTTGCAATTGCAAACGCAATAAAATGGTGTTCCGATAATCCAGGATTATGAGGAAAAACATTAAGATCCACAACATTTATTCCATGGGACAAAACTAGGTCCAGAGTATGACTGTGGCAGTGAGTAGGTCCAGAGACATGTTGGACAAAACCCACAGAGTCGATGATGGCTCCGAAAGCCTTTTGGAGTAGGTCTGTGGACTTTTCCATGTGAATGTTAAAGTCACCAAAAATTAGAATAATATCTGCTATGACTACAAGATCCGATAGGAATTCAGGGAACTCAGTGAGGAACACTGCATATGGCCCAGGAGGCCTGTAAACAGTAGCTATAAAAAGTGAGTGAGTAGGCTGCATAGATTTCATGACTAGAAGCTCAAAAGACGAAAACGTCATTGTTTTTTTTTTTTGTAAATTGAAATTTGCTATCGTAAATGTTAGCAACACCTCCGCCTTTGCCGGATGCACGGGGGGTATGGTCACTAGTGTAATCAGGGGGTGAGGCCTCATTTAACACAGTAAATTCATCAGGCTTAAGCCATGTTTCAGTCAGGCCAATCACATCAAGATTATGATCAGTGATTAGTTCATTGACTATAACTGCCTTGGAAGTGAGGGATCTAACATTAAGTAACCCAATTTTGAGATGTGAGGTATCACAATCTCTTTCAATAATGGCAGGAATGGAGGAGGTCTTTATACTAGTGAGATTGCTAAAGCGAACACCGCCATTTTTAATTTTGCCCAATCTAGATCGAGGCACAGACACGGTCTCAATGGGGAAAGCTGAGCTGACTACGCTGACTGTGCTAGTGGCAGACTCCACTAAGCTGGCAGGCTGGCTAACAGCCTGCTGCCTGGCCTGCACCCTATTTCATTGTGGAGCTAGAGGAGTTAGAGCCCTGTCTATGTTCGTAGATAAGATGAGAGCACCCCTCCAGCTAGGATGGAGTCCGTCACTCCTCAACAGGCCAGGCTTGGTCCTGTTTGTGGGTGAGTCCCAGAAAGAGGGCCAATTATCTACAAATTCTATCTTTTGGGAGGGGCAGAACACAGTTTTCAACCAGCGATTGAGTTGTGAGACTCTGCTGTAGAGCTCATCACTCCCCCAAAACTGGGAGGGGGCCAGAGACAATTAATCGATGCCGACACATCTTTCTAGCTGATTTACATGCTGAAGCTATGTTGCGCTTGGTGACCTTTGACTGTTTCATCCTAACATCGTTGGTGCCGACGTGGATAACAATATCTCTATACTCTCTACACTCGCCAGTTTTAGCTTTAGCCAGCACCGTCTTTAGATTAGCCTTAACATCGGTAGCCCTGCCCCCTGGTAAACAGTGTATGATCGCTGGATGATTAGTTTTAAGTCTAATACTACGGGTAATGGAGTCGCCAATGACTAGGGTTTTCAATTTGTCAGAGCTAATGGTGGGAGTCTTCGGCGTCTCAGACCCCTACAACGGAGGAGTAGAGACCAGAGAAGTCTCGGCCTCCGACTCCGACTCGCTTAATGGGGAGAACCGGTTGAAAGTTTCTGTCGGCTGAATAAGCGACACCGGTTGAGCATTCCTACAGCGTTTCCCTCCAGAAGCCATGAGAAAGATGTCCGGCTGCGGGGACCGTGCGAGGGGATTTATACTAACGTTACTATCTGTACTTACTGGTGGCACAGACGCTGTTTCATCCTTTCCTACACTTAAATTACCCTTGCCTAACGATTGCGTTTTGTGCAAAAAATTGCCCAAACAACTATAACCTTACACCCTTTAAAACTTCATAATTATTCCACTACTTTGGCCCTCTGATCCTACACCAGGCCAGCAGCCTGGGAGGACGGGATATTATCGTTCAAAACACCTTGTAACTCTGCAGTAAAATATTGTACACCCAAGTACTTCTCTGCAGCTGCCACCACATCATCTATCCACTGTGTTTTACATTTTATTCCTGCGGTACAGTTGACAACCATGGCCATGAACACCAAAAAAAAAAAAATTACTGAAGCATGTTATTCCTGTAACTCTGTCACGTCCTGACCAGCAGAGGGAGTAATTGTATTATACAGTGGGGCAAAAAAGTATTTAGTCAGCCACCAATTGTGCAAGTTCTTCCTCTTAAAAAGATGAGAGAGGCCTGTAATTTTCATCATAGGTACATGTCAACTATGACAGACAAAATGAGAAAAAAAATCCAGAAAATCACATTGTAGGATTTTTAATGAATTTATTTGCAAATTATGGTGGAAAATAAGTATTACAAACAAGCAAGATTTCTGGCTCTCACAGACCTGTAACTTCTTCTTTAAGAGGCTCCTCTGTCCTCCACTCGTTACCTGTATTAATGGCACCTGTTTGAACTTGTTATCAGTATAAAAGACACCTGTCCACAACCTCAAACAGTCACACTCCAAACTCCACTATGGCCAAGACCAAAGAGCTGTCAAAGGATGCCAGAAACAAAATTGTAGACCTGCACCAGGCTGGGAAGACTGAATCTGCAATAGGTAAGCAGCTTGGTTTGAAGAAATCAACTGTGGGAGCAATTATTAGGAAATGGAAGACATACAAGACCACTGATAATCTCCCTCGATCTGGGGCTCCACGCAAGATCTCACCCGTGGGGTGAAAATTATCACAAGAACGGTGAGCAAAAATTCCAGAACCACACGGGGGGACCTAGTGAATGGCCTGCAGAGAGCTGGGACCAAAGTAACAAAGCCTACCATCAGTAACACACTACGCCGCCAGGGACTCCAAATCCTGCAGGGCCAGACGTGTCCCCCTGCTTAAGCCAGTACATGTCCAGGCCCGTCTGAAGAGCATTTGGATGAGAGAGCATTTGGATGATCCAGAAGAGGATTGGGGAGAATGTCATATGGTCAGATGAAACCAAAATATAACTTTTTGGTAAAAACTCAACTCCTCGTGTTTGGAGGACAAAGAATGCTGAGTTGCATCCAAAGAACACCATACCTACTGTGAAGCATGGGGGTGGAAACATCATGCTTTGGGGCTGTTTTTCTGCAAAGGGACCAGGACGACTGATCCGTGTAAAGGAAAGAATGAATGGGGCCATGTATCGTGAAATTTTGAGTGAAAACCTCCTTCCATCAGCAAGGGCATTGAAGATGAAACGTGGCTGGGTCTTTCAGCATGACAATGATCCCAAACACACCGCCCGGGCAACGAAGGAGTGGCTTCGTAAGAAGCATTTCAAGGTCCTAGAGTGGCCTAGCCAGTCTCCAGATTTCAACCCCAGAGAAAATCTTTGGAGGGAGTTGAAAGTCCGTGTTGCCCAGCGACAGCCCCAAAACATCACTGCTCTAGAGGAGATCTGCATGGAGGAATGGGACAAAATACCAGCAAAACCTTGTGAAGACTTACAGAAAATGTTTGACCTGTGTCATTGCCAACAAAGGGTATATAACAAAGTATTGAGATACACTTTTGTTATTCACCAAATACTTATTTTCCACCATAATTTGCAAATAAATTCATTCAAAATCCTACAATGTGATTTTCTGGAAATTTTTCTCGTTTTGT
This sequence comes from Salmo salar, assembly GCF_905237065.1. Classification (NCBI taxonomy): domain Eukaryota; kingdom Metazoa; phylum Chordata; class Actinopteri; order Salmoniformes; family Salmonidae; genus Salmo; species Salmo salar. The sequence continues at coordinate 22,023 of NW_025550204.1, read as the reverse complement.
CTGTCATAGTTGAAGTGTACCTATGATGAAAATTACAGGCCTCTCTCATCTTTTTAAGTGGGAGAACTTGCACAATTGGTGGCTGACTAAATACTTTTTGCCCCACTGTATTTGGTCAGGACGTGGCAGAGGGGTATGTGTTTCATATGGTTCGGGTTGTGTGTGTTATTTAAGGGGTGTTTGGTTTATGTAGTCTGGGGTTTGAGTAATTGTTCTTGTGTTGGTTTTCAATGGTTTTCTAGTCTGTCTATTTCTGTGTGGTTTGTGTGGCTCCCGATCAGGAACAGCTGTACATCGTTGTTCCTGATTGGGAGTCATATATTAGATGCTTGTTTTCACCTGGGGATTTTGTGGGTAGTTTTATTTCGCACTGCTAGTATCCGTATAGCCTGTGAAACTGTCACCTTGTCTTTATTCGTTTTCTTGTTTTCAGTGTTCTCTTTATTCAAATAAATAATAAGATGAGCGTTCATATCCCGGCTGCGTTTTGGTCATCCATTCCCAACGACAGGCGTTACAAAACTACCCACCAAAAATGGACCAAGCGGCGGAGGAGGGAGCAACGGATGGACAATCGTGAGACATGGGCAGAACTGAGGATAAGCATTTCCAGGGCTATGGAGGAGTTAAGGGAGCCCGAGAGGCAGCCCCAATAAAAAAAAATTGGGGGGGGGCACACGGGTAGTTTGGCTGGGTGAGGATTGAGCCCCAGGCCAAATCCCCGTACCTTTTTTGGCCAACATATGACTGGACAGGTCCCGTGCTTTGGGGTGATGGGTGCTGTGGCGAGGCCGGGTATTTTCAGGCCGGTTAGCGCAGTGCCAGTGCCCGCATGTGCCAGGGGAAAGTGGGCATCCAGCCAGTAGGGGTGATGCCAGTCCTGCGCTCGAGACCGCCAGTGCGCCTCTACGGTCCAGTGTTTCCCGCTACACGCACTAGCCTTGAGGTGCGTGTCTCCAGGATGGCACATCCAGTACCAGCACCACACATCAAGCTTCCAGTGAGTCAGCCCAGTCCAACTCAGCCTGTCCCTGCTCCCCGCACTAGCCCGGAGGTGCGTGTCCCCAAACTGGCACTTCCAGTACCAGCACCACGCATCAGGCTTCCAGTGCGTCAGACCAGGCCCGAGTATCCGGCAACAGTGCCTCGTCCAGAGTGTCCGGCAACAGTGCCTCGTCCAGAGTGTCCGGAACCAGGTGAGACGGCCCACTGTCCGGAACCAGGGAGACGGCCCACTGTCCGGAACCAGGGGAGACGGCCCACTGTCCGGAACCAGGGAGACGGCCCACTGTCCGGAACCAGGGAGACGGCCCACTGTCCGGAACCAGGGAGACGGCCCACTGTCCGGAACCAGCACTTCCAGTTCCATGCCCCTCCCTTAGGATTTAAGTTGTTATTATTGATATTATTATTATTATTATTATTATTAATCAAAAGAGAACAATCTCTATTTAGCGGATGGCTACAACAGGAGTTTCAGTGTCTGATAATACACTGATAATTCCACTGTCCGGAACCAGGGAGCCGGCCCACTGTCCGGAACCAGGGGAGACGGCCCGCGACCTGGAACCGAGTGAGCCGGTCCACGACCGGAACCGAGTGAGTCTGCCCGCGACCCGGAACCGAGTGAGCTGGTCCGCGACCCGGAACCGAGTGAGTCTGCCCGTGACCCGGAACCGAGTGAGTCTGCCCACAACCGGAACCGAGTGGAGTCTGCCTGTGATCCGGAACAGAATGAGCGTGAAATTAACTGTGAACTGTGTGAGTCTGTCTACAGCTTGGAACCGAATGAGCCTGCCTACGACCCGGAATTGAGTGAGTCTGCCTACGGCCCGGAGCTAAGAGACTCTGTCTATAGTCTGGAGGATAGTAGGCCAGAACCAGAGCCACCTCCAGTATAGGTGGGTTGGGGGGTGTTGCACAGGTGCCGTCGTTGACGGCAGCCACCCTCCCTTCCCTCCCTTTAGTTTAGGGGGAATTATTATTGTTATTTATTTATTTTTGTGTTTTCTTTTGAGGTGCATCCGGGGTCTGCACCTTTAGGGTGGGGTACTGTCCGTCCTGACCAGCAGAGGGAGTAATTGTATTATATTTGGTCAGGACGTGGCAGTGGGGTATTTGTTTCATATGGTTCGGGTTGTGTGTGTTATTTAACCTGTTGGGGCTAGGGGCAGTATTTTCACGGCTGGATAAAAAACGTACCCGATTTAATCTGGTTACTAATCCTACCCAGTAACTAGAACATGCATATACTTATTATATATGGATAGAAAACACCCTAAAGTTTCTAAAACTGTTTGAATGGTGTCTGTGAGTATAACAGAACTCATTTGGCAGGCAAAACCCTGAGACATTTTCTGACAGGAAGTGGATACCTGATGTGTTGAATTACCTTTAAGCCTATGCCATTGAAACACACAGGGGTTGATTAATGTTTTGGCACTTCCTATTGCTTCCACTAGATGTCACCAGCCTTTACAAAGTGTTTTGAGTCTTCTACTGTGAGATCTGACCGAACAAGAGCCATGGAACGGTGATGGCCGATTAGACTCTGGCGCGCGAGTTCATGTTGGGTACCCTCGTTCCAATACGTTATAAAGAGAATGCATTCGTCCACCTTGAATATTATTCATGTTCTGGTTAAAAAGGCACTAATGATTTATGCTATACAACGTTTGACATGTTTGAACGAACGTAAATATATTTTTTTCCCCTCGTTCATGACGAGAAGTCCAGCTGGCTTAGATCATGTGCTAACAACACGGAGCTTTTTGGATATAAATGATGAGCTTTTTTGAACAAAACTACATTCGTTATGGACCTGGGATTCCTGGAAGTGACATCTGATGAAGAGAATCAAAGGTAATGGATTATTTACATAGTATTTTCGATTTTAGATCTCTCCAACATGGCCGTTTGTCTGTATAGCAAAGCATATTTTTCTGGGCGCAGTGCTCAGATTATTGCAAAGTGTGATTTCCCAGTAAGGTTCTTTTTAAATCTGGCAAGTTGATTGCGTTCAAGAGATGTAAATCTATAATTCTTTAAATGACAATATAATATTTTACCAATGTTTTCTAATTTTAATTATTTAATTTGTGGTGCTGACTTGACTGCCGGTTATTGGAGGGAAACGATTTCCTCAACATCAATGCCATAGTAAAACGCTGTTTTTGGATATAAATATGAACTTGATAGAACTAAAAATGCATGCATTGTCTAACATAATGTCCTAGGAGTGTCATCTGATGGAGATTGTAAAAGGTTAGTGCATCATTTTAGCTGGTTTTATGGTTTTGGTGACGCCTGTCTTTGAATTGACAAAACATTACACACAGCTATTGTCAATGTACTCTCCTAACATAATCTAACTTTATGCTTTCGCCGTAAAACCTTTTTGAAATCGGACAAGATTAAGGAGATGTTTATCTTTCAAAGGGTGTAAGATAGTTGTATGTTTGAAAAATGTGAATTTTGACATTTATTTGGTTTCAAATTTGCCGCTCTTGAAATGCACCTGCTGTTGATAGGGTGCACCACGGGTGGCACGCTAGCGTCCCACATAGCCCCAAGAAGTTAAGGGGTGTTTGGTTTATGTAGTCTGGGGTTTGAGTAATTGTTCTAGTGTTGGTTTTCTATGGTTTTCTAGTCTGTCTATTTCTGTGTGGTTTGTGTGGCTCCCGATCAGGAACAGCTGTACGTCGTTGTTCCTGATTGGGAGTCATATATTAGATGCTTGTTTTCACCTGGGGATTTTGTGGGTAGTTTTATTTCGCACTGCTAGTATCCGTATAGCCTGTGAAACTGTCACCTTGTCTTTATTCGTTTTCTTGTTTTCAGTGTTCTCTTTATTCAAATAAATAATAAGATGAGCATTCATATCCCGGCTGCGTTTTGGTCATCCATTCCCAACGACAACCGTGACACACTCTCTATTGACCTCGGCCTAATCACAGGGATCCTCTCAAGATCCTTCACCCTGGACCCATCTTCCACTAGTACTCTCTTCACTGCCTCAGCATACAACACCTTCTGCACTACTGTTATCCTGGTAACCTCAACCTGTCTTTCTCTCACCTGACACGTCTGATCTCCAGCACCATGTGTACCCCTACAGTTTACACACACAACTTTTTACATCAATACTACACATTCCTTTCTCTCAGGTCCTCCTGCACACTTCTCACATCTAGGAATCTCCCCGATACACACTGCTGGAAGGAAGCAGTCAAGGAAGGGAGTTTGTGTTAATAGAGCAAGTACCACCCCCACTTATCGTCAACCAATCATGTCAATGTCGATCTATACAGAGCTTTAAAGCTTGCCAGCTTGTAGTCTTTAAACTCGGACATTAGTTACCGTTGGCTCGTTCAGCCATCCCAATGGGAAAAATGAATGGGGAAAAATGTGGGTTTTGGAATAAACACAGAAAATAAGATAAGCACAGGCTAAGGAGATCTTATACGTTTTGCTCTATGAGATAATAGCAGTCAGTTAATATTAACTTTATTAATTATGAAGCCTTTGTGAATGATGTGCTTTTTTAAATTACATAAATACTTCAAAATTCACAAGAAGTGACGTTAGCTGATACAGATTGTAGAACAAAACGTATAACATCTAAACCTGTGTTTTCAACAGACCTTATTTTCGGCATTTATCCAAACACCCTACAAAAACGCCCTAAATTTCCCACATAGGCTTTGTCCAACGAACCATGGCAAAATTAGTGCCTATAAAAAGATGCCATTACAATTTCTGTCTTTAGAGCCCCACATGGCTGAGCCATAACACCCATAAACCCTAGTGGCAAAACAGGAAAATGGTTCCAGTTGTTTTCCAGCATTTATATTTCCCATAGTGGATTTCCCATAGTGGATTTCCCATAGGGGGATTTCCCATAGGGGATTTCCCATAGGGGATTTCCCATAGACTTACCCTGGCAAGGTGACTTTTGTCAATATAGTCGGCTCTATTTAAACTCAAATTTCGCAAATACAAATTAGCATGAACGTAGACATCATGAAAGTCTACAAATCCCTGAATGTCATCTCTAGCTGACACCTTTGCCAACAGGTATTGTGTAATTTTAAAACTTGCCCATGACAGGTCACAGAATTATAAATTTAAAGAAATGTAGCCAATTTATTCATTACTTCATCTAGCTAACATTAGATAGTTTATCCATAGATTCTTACCTTTGTATTTGTATTTATTTTGGATCCCCATTAGCTGCTGCCAAAGCAACAGCTACTTTTCCTGGGGTCCAGCAAAGTTAAGGCAGTTTATACAATATTAAAACATTACAATACATTCACAACACACTGTGTGCCCTCTGGCCCCTACTCCACCACTACCACATATCTACAGTACTAAATCCATGTGTGTGTGTGTGTGTGTGTGTGTGTGTGTGTGTGTGTGTGTGTGTGTGTGTGTGTGTGTGTGTGTGTGTGTGTGTGTGTGTGTGTGTGTGTGTGTGTGTGTGTGTGTGTGTGTGTGTGTGTGTGTGTGTGTGTGTGTGTGCCAATGTTTCTGTTGCTTCACAGTCCCCGCTGTTCCATAAGGTGCTTTTTATGTTTTTTAAATCTAATTTTACTACTTGTGTCACGCCCTGACCAGCAGAGGGAGCAATTGTATTATTTTTTTGTGTGTTAAGTGTTGTGTTGGTGATTGGACTCCCAATTGAAGGCAGGTGTGTTGAGTTGCCTTTGATTGGGAGTCCTATATAGTAGTGTGTGTTTTTCTTTGGGGTTGTGGGTAGTTGTTCTTGCATTGCGTTTTGTGTGCCTGCAAGACTGTTCCTGTCGTGTGTATTGTTTTTTGTCCGGTGGATGCTTTACTCTTTTTTTGAATTAACCTCTTGACGGTCGCCTAGGATAGGGGGCGCCACAGCGCATTTTGAAAAAAATTTGTGCCCATTTTAAACGGCCTACTACTCAAACTCAGAAGCTAGGATATGCATATAATTAATACTTGTGGATAGAAAACACCCTAAAGTTTCTAAAACTGTTTGAATGGTGTCTGTGAGTATAACAGAACTCATATGGCAGTCAAAACCCGAGACAGATCGAAACAGGAAGTGGAATTCTGAATTGCGAACTCAACTTCATCACGTTGCCTATTAATCACACCGTGAGCTATGGTTCATTGAGCACTTCCTATTGCTTCCACTAGATGTCCCCAGTCTTTACAAAGTGATTTGAGTCTCCTACTGTGAAAACTGACAGAATGACACGCTGTGGAACGTGGTCACATGGAGAGGGCCATCACCATTATGACGCCCGGCGCCCCTGGTTACCCTCCCCTTTCAAAACGTTTTGAAACACAATGCAATCGTCCCCCTCGAATCTTATTGGAGCTCTGGTTGAAAAAGGCCCTAAAGATTTATGTTATACAACGTTTGACATGTTTGAACGAACCTAAATAAGAAAAAATGCATTTTGTTGAAAGAGTAGCCCTGCGCACGTCGGAACTTTTTGGTGCAGCCTTCAGAACGCGCTAACAACAACAAGCTAATGGAACATAAAGGATTAACTTTTTCGAACGAAAATACATTTGTTGTGGACCTGGGATTCCTGGAAGTGCCTAAGGATGAAGATAATCAAAGGTAAGGGATTATTGACAATAGTATACAAGACTAGATTTGATATGCGATTGTTCCAAGATGGCTAGCCTATTGCTATTGCTAGCCTATTGTTCTGAGTATCGCATCCCCTTTTATCGCAAAGTGTGATTACCCAGTAAAGTTATTTTTAAATCTGGCATTACAGGTGCTTTCAAGAGATATTCATCTATAAATCTTAGAATGACAATATTACATTTTAAAAATGTTTTCGAATAGTAATTTAGTAAATTGTAGCGCTGTTTCATCGGATGCATTTGAGGGAAAATAGTTAGTCAACGTTACGCACCGATGTAAAATGCTGTTTTTATATATAAATATGAACTTTATCGAACAAAAGAATGCATGTATTGTGTAACATGATGTCCTAGGTGTGTCATCTGATGAAGATTGTCAAAGGTTAGTGCTGCATTTAGCTGTTTTTTGGTTATTTGTGATGCATGTGGTTGGTCGGAAAATGGCTATGTGGCTACTTTACGATATACTCCTCTAACATAATCTAATGTTTTGCTTTTTGCTGTAAAGCCTTTTTTGAAATCGGACAACGTGGTTCGATTCAGGAGAGGTCTATCTATAAACGATATAATTTGAAAAAAATGAAAAGAAAAATTATTACATTTTGTTATGCTAATGGCGATAGGATTTTTCAGCTGGATGTCCGTCCCGTCACGGGTTAAAATATGAGTATCCACATTCCCGCTGCGCCTTGGTCTTCTCTCCACTACGACAACTTCTGTGACAGAACTACCTACCACAAAAAGACCAAGCAGCGGAGAAGAGGACAGAGGGAAGTCAAGGAGGACTATTGGAAGCAGCGCACTCGGGAGGAGATGGCATCCTGGTCGCTGGAAGTATTGGAGGAAAGGATTGACTGGACATGGGAGCAGTTGCGGGTCCACTGTGACAACCTGCCTGGGAGGCAGGTAGAACCCGAGAGGCAATCATTTCTTTGGGGGGGGCACAAGGGCTATTTGGCGGTGCAAGATTGGAGCCCCAGGCCAGCTCCCCGTACCCTTGTAGGGCAGAGACAGACTGGACAGGTCCCGTGCTTTGGGGCTGGGGCTGTGGTGAGGCCTGGGATTTTCAGGCCGGTAGGCACAGTACCAGTGCCCCGCATGTGCCAGGGCGAAGGAAGCATCGAGCCTGAAGGGGTGATGCCAACCCTGCGCTCAAGACCGCCAGTGCGCCTCTACGGTCCGGTGTTTCCCGCTATACACACTAGCATGGAGGTGCGTGTCTCCAGGCTGGCACGTCCGGTACCAGCCCCATGCATCAGGCGTCTAGTGCGTCCAGCCCAGCCTCGCCAGTCAAGAGTCGCCAGAGCTGCCCGCCAGTCAAGAGTCGCCAGAGCTGCCCGCCAGTCAAGAGTCGCCAGAGCTGCCCGCCAGTCAAGAGTCGCCAGAGCTGCCCGCCAGTCAAGAGTCGCCAGAGCTGCCCGCCAGTCAAGAGTCGCCAGAGCTGCCCGCCAGTCAAGAGTCGCCAGAGCCGCCCGCCAGTCCTCCGGCCCAGCCCGAGTGGCCCGCCTGTCCTCCGGCCCAGCCCGAGTGGCCCGCCTGTCCTCCGGCCCAGCCCGAGTGGCCCGCCTGTCCTCCGGCCCAGCCCGAGTGGCCCGCATGTCCTCCGGCCCAGCCAGAGTGGTCCGTCTGCCAGGGTCAGCCCGAGTGGCCCGTCTGCCCGGCGCAGCTATCGGCGCCACCGAAGTGGGCGACGCCAAAGGTGGAGCGAGGTCCACGTCCTGCACCTGAGCCACCTCCAGGATAGGTGGGTTGGGGAGGGAGGGTGTAGCATAGTGCCGTCATTGACGGCAGCCACCCTCCCTTCCCTCCCTTATTGTTTAGGGGTTATTGTTTATTGGTTTTGTTGGGGTATTGGGGATTTTTTTGTGTTTTCTTTTTTAAGGTGCATTCCGGGGTCTGCACCTTGAGGGGGGGTACTGTCACGTCTGACCAGCAGAGGGAGCAATTGTATTAGTTTTGGTCAGGACGTGGCAGGTTTTTTGTGTGTTGTGTTGTGTTGGTGATTGGACTCCCAATTGAAGGCAGGTGTGTTGAGTTGCCTTTGATTGGGAGTCCTATATAGTAGTGTGTGTTTTCTTTGGGGTTGTGGGTAGTTGTTTTTGCACTGCGTTTGATAGCCTGCAAAACTGTTCTTGTCGTGAGTATCATTTATTGTTTTTTTCACTGTGGATGCTCTGCGTGTATCCACATACCCGCTGCGTATTGGTCTTCTCTCCACTACGACAACTGTGACAGCTTGCGTCAGTTACTTGATGTGGAATAGAGTTCCATGTAGTACTATTATATTGTGATCACTACATCCTATGGATTTGGATTCTGCTTTAAATCAAATATCTTCAGCGTTAGTAAAAATGTGATCAATACATGTTGATGGTTTTAATTCCTGTGCTGTTTGTAACTACCCTGGTAGGTTGACTGACAACCTGATCCAGGTTGCAGACACTGGTTACAGTTTGACGTTTTTCCTGAGTGGGCAGCTTGATGATAGCCAGTGAATATTTAAATCACCCAGAAAATATACTTCTCTGTTGATATCACATACCAGATACTGACTGTTAGCACTTGGTGGTCTATAGCAGCTTCCCACAAGAACGGGCTTTAGGTGAGGCAGATGAATCTGTAGCCATATTACTTCAACAGTATTTAACATTAGATCGTCTCTAAGCTTACAGGAATGTGGTTCTGAATATAGACCGCAACACCGCCTCCGTTGGCATTTCTGTCTTTTCGGTAGATATTATAACCATGTATTGCTACCACTGTATCAAAGGTATTATCTAAGTGAGTTTCAGAGCTAGAATATGAATGGCATCTGTTACAAGCAAGTTATTGACTTCATGGATCCTTGTTTCTTAGGCTACATAAGTTAATATGGGCTATTTTAACACTTTTCTGGGTTGCTTGATTGTTTTTAATGCTTTACTGGGAAGCTTATCAGAGGTAGACTTACTCATGTTATTTACATTGGAGCTGATAGTGCAGGGTGAGCTGCATTCCTTCTATTGCACACCGCCTTAGTGCTAACAGTGTAACTCTGGTTTATAGGCTCATGATTACTGCCTACAATAGCAGGAGGATAAACAGATGTATTCAGTGCAATTAGGGGTACATAAATTAAATGACTTACATTGTGTTTGCCAATGCCCCTAAGATCATGTACATTTGATGCAGCATTATGACGACTCATTGTCACAATGGTACGGATTAACTGAGCTGGTCTTGGATCATTTACCAGTCATTGTTTCAATGCAGCCTTGAAATGCGTGGACAGAGTCAAGGAGCCAAGATGATTTGGATGGACTCCGTCATTCCTGTAGAGTATCTTCTGTCTTTTATCAATAAAAGTGACTCCAGCAGAGCTACAGTAGTCTTTTAGCCAGATGTGTAATGCCAGCAGTCTGCTGAGTCTTTCACACCCGCGGCCCAGCGATGGTACTGGACCTGAAATTATTGGCCGTTTTTGGAGTCTTAATGCAAAAATCAGTTCTTTAAAATCTATTTTTAAATGTTCCGAGCTAGCCCTCTTGATGTCGTTTGACCCCACATGGACTACGACAGTGTCAGCTCCCGGCATCTGTGGTAGAACAGTCGGAAGCAGCCTTGTTATATCCTGTACTCGTGCTCCTGGGTAGCACAGAGTTTTTTCCTTTGGGACAGAGATCTTTCTCACCATAGAGCTGCCTATGATGACAGCTGGTGATGTTGAATGGCCGGTCTCTCAGGCGCCTCAAGGTCTGGTGAGGCTGGGAGCTCCGAGGATCTGAACCCGAGGAAGAAGCCACCGGAGAGGGAGACAGAACCGAGGATGAAGACGCAGGTACCTCCGGATCCGATCTTGATTGGGAAGCCAACACAGACGAAGGCGCTGGAACCTCTGGATCCAGGGCGGCAAAGCTGTTTCTGGTCTGTGCTAGGTCATTGATTGCAAGACATTAGCTGTTGTCCCTTAGTCTTTTAATATATGCATAATGGTAAACCTAGACACTTGCATCCTATAGTATTCTGAGTGGTGACTCAAGGCTCGCTACTTTTGCTAGATTCATTGATACAGTTATGGGCCTATAGCATTCACATAATATTGGAGTCAGAGTCAAAATGTTCTTCACTCTTCACCTTCTGGTAACAGTCCATACTTGATCCGTTACTCTTTTTAATTTGCTTCAATGATCTTAACCTTTTCCTAATGTGTATTTTGGTCCTGTTTTGTCCAACTGACAACACATTACATTATCAAAGTATGTTTGTCTATTTTATGTTTCTATCTGAAAAGTCCTCTGAGGAGTGTAGTGACCTCTCCGAGGAGTGGTAGTCAGGGTGGAGGTGGTAGCACATGATGGGGTGGGGGTACGGTCAGGGGGTCTCCCCACGTGAAGCCTGGCCACTTTTTCAAGGTCATTTCAGAACTACTTGTCAAAAAAAGTTGCAAATGTATAATTTTCTTTTAAAATAAATAACAGGTCATTCTGATGTGTATGATAGAACACATTTTCAACTCCAGGGACAAAAAAAATCACAATGAGACATTTTCACCCCAAGTCAGCCCGGCCGAGCCCCCTGGCTCATTGACTATAAGGCCTACAGATTAATTCAGTTTGTTTTTTATCAATGTGTGTGTGTGTATATATATGATTGTACAGGCGTGTATATTTCAAGAATTCCAATCTTTTACTTTTAGATGTGTGTGTATTGTTGTGTATTGTTAGATATTACTGCACTGTTGGAGCTAGAAACACAAGTATTTCTACACCCACAATAACATCTGCTAAATATGTGTATGCGACCAATACAATTTGAAGATTAGAGTGTGTGTTTGTGTTTGAGTACAAGTGCATAGGCTTGTGTGTGTGGGTTTGTAATTGGTGGAGCGTGGTATGTGCATTAATAACATTAGTGAAGTAAAACATAAAACATTGGGTTAGGTGTTATTACATGATCGGTTGAAGTTATTACATTATTCATTAAAAAAAGTTGTTACTCACCTGATAAAGTAACTTTTTACATTAAATGGAAAAAGTTACTACTATAACTAATTCAACATTTTATCATATTAACCAACAAGATATTACATTTACCAGTTTTATTACATTATAAACCTAAAAGTTAATACATTAACCGTTGTTACAAGACACAGTATGCATAGTTCTTGCCTTGACCTCATGGATATTATTATCCAATGTATTATGGATTCGTTTAAGGATCATTTTAATCAATTTACATATTATAAAAATATAAAATTAAAGTGATAACTTCTTCTTTAGAAGATAAGGAATGGATGGAATTCATTGATCAATTGAATACATGAATATACACCTATTGTTGAAACATTATTCTACATAATGACATTTAATAATAATAGTATCATGAGTATACAATGGCTTGTGAAAGTATTCACCCCCTCTGCATTTTTGTATCATTTGAATTGCACAACATGACTACCGCTTAAAAGATGCAAAATATTTTTTATAGTGAAATAAGACAAAAAAATGAAAACTTGAGCGTGCATAACTATTCCCCCCCCAAAGTCAATACAGCTGCAAGTCTCTTGGGGTATGTCTCTATTTTTGCCCATTCTTCAAGGCAAAACTGCTCCAGCTCTTTCAAGTTGGTTGGGTTCCACAGGTGTACAGCAATCTTTAAGTCATACCACAGATTCTCAATTGGATTGAGGTCTGGGCTTTGCCTAGGCCATTCCAAGACATTTAAATGTTTCCCCTTAAACCACTTGAGTGTTGCTTTAGCAGTCTGCTTAGGGCCATTCTCCTGCTGGAAGGTGAACCTCCGTCCCAGTCTCAACTCTCTGAAAGACTGAAACAAGTTTCCTTCAAGAATTTCTCTGTATTTAGAGCCATCCATCATTCTTTCAATTCTGACCAGTTTCCCAGTCCCTGCCGATGAAAAACATGGAGATGGTGTTCTCTGGGTGATGGGAGGGGTTGGGTTTGCGCCAGACATAGCGTTTTCCTTGCTGGCCAAAAAGCTCAATTTTAGTCTCATCTGACCAGAGTACTTTCTTCCATATGTTTGGGGAGTCTCCCACATGCCTTTTGGTGAACACCAAATGTGTTTGCTTATTTTTTTCTTTAAGCAATGGCTTTTTATCTGGCCACTCTTCCGTAAAGCCCAGTTCTGTGGAGTGTACGGCTTAAAGTGGTCCTATGGACAGATACTCAAATCTCCGCTGTGGAGCTTTGCAGCTCCTTCAGGGTTATCTTTGGTGTCTTTGTTGACCTCTCTGATTAATGCCCTCCTTGCCTGGCACGTGAGTTTTGGTGGCAGTCCTCTCTAGGCAGGTTTGTTGTGGTGCCATATTCTCTAAATTTTTTATGGATTTAATGGTGCTCCGTGGAATGTTCAAAGTTTCAGGTATTTTCTTTATAACCCAACCCTGATCTGTACTTCTCCACAACTTTGTCCCTGACCTGTTTGGAGACCTCCTTGGTCTTCATGGTGCCGCTTGCTTAATGATGTTGCAGACTCTGGGGCCTTTCAGAACAGGTGTGTGTGTGTATATATATATATATATATATATATATACACATACATATATATATAACACATACACATACATATATACATACACATACATATATATATATATATATATATATATACACACACATACATACATATACTGAGATCATGTGACACTTAGATTGCACACAGGTGGACTTTAACTAATTATGTGACTTCTGAAGGTAATTGGTTGCACCAGATCTTATTTAGGGGCTTCATAGCAAAGGGGGTGAATACATCTGCACCCACCACTTATATTTTTTATTTATTATAATTTTTTTAACAAGTAATGTTTTTCATTTCACTTCACCAATTTTGACTATTTTGTGTATGCCCATTACATGAAATCCAAATAAAAATCCATTTAAATTACAGGTTGTAATGCAACAAAATAGGAAAAATGCCAAGGGGATGAATACTTTTGCAAGGCACTGTATGAAAGACGATACAATTATCAACATCCCCCCCCCACACAGGTTCACTATGACATTTTCTATAACATTTGTCCATTTAGATCAATGTGTGATATTACATAGACACAGGGGAGACCTGATCCTAGATCAGAGCTGCATATTATGCTGCACAGAGGTTACCATGGTGATCAGACTAAATCAACTGTTTAAGAATGGGAGATGGATATGACTGTTCACTAGATTTTTTATACTGATCCTTTATTTAGGGATCTGGGACCGGTGACAGGTAGGAGGGAGAGGAAATACAGCACGTTTTTGTTTTCTGGTGTTTTTTCATTTGCCCTAAATAAGCAAAGCTCTTCCCACATAGACAAACATAGGGTTTCACTCCAGTGTGTGTTCGCTGGTGTGAATTTAGGGTCCCTGATTGACTGAAGCTCTTCCCACACTGACCACAGCTATAAGGCTTCTCTCCTGTGTGTATGCGCTGGTGTATAGTAAGTTTTTCTGACACCACAAAGCTCTTCCCACACTGATCACAGCTATAAGGTTTCTCTCCTGTGTGTTTTCTCTGGTGTATATTCAGGTGTACTGATTGAGCAAAGCTCTTGCCACACTGAACACATCTATAAGGCTTCTCTCCAGTGTGTGTTCGCTGGTGTGAATTTAGGGTCCCTGATTGACTGAAGCTCTTCCCACACTTAACACAGGTAAAAGGTTTCTCTCTAGTGTGTGTTCGATGGTGTCTAGTCAGGGAGGAAGCTATAGCAAAGCTCTTCCCACACTGATCACAGCTAAAAGGCTTCTCTCCAGTGTGTGTTAGCTGGTGTGTAGTCAGGGTGGAAGCTAGAGCAAAGCTCTTCCCACATAGACAGACATAAGGTCTCTCTCCAGTGTGTGTTCGATGGTGTCTAGTCAGGGAGGAAGCTAGAGCAAAGTTCTTCCCACACTGATCACAGCTATAAGGTTTCTCTCCAGTGTGTGTTCGTTGGTGTGAATTTAGGGGCGCTGATTGACTGAAGCCCTTCCCACACTGATCACAGCTATAAGACTTCTCTCCTGTGTGTATGCACTGGTGTATAGTTAGGGCTTCTGATACAGCATAGCTTTTCCCACACTGATCACAGCTATAAGGCTTCACTCCAGTGTGTGTTAGCTTGTGTATGTTTAGGGCTCCCAAATACGAAAAGCTTTTCCCACAATCAAGGCAGGGGTAAGGTTTCTCTCCTGTATGAATTCTCAGATGAGATTTTAAGGTGTTAGAAGCAGCGAAACTCTTCCCACACTGTGAGCAGCAGTATGGTTTCTCTCCGGTGTGAATCCGCTGGTGAATAATGAAGTCACTCCGGCTTGTGAAACTCTTCCCACAGTCAGAACAGCAGTGGTGAGGTTTCTTCCCTGTACTTCTCTGCTGATGTTTCTTGAGATGTTCTGATCTGGAAAGACTCTTCTCTGTCTCGTCAGCAACATGTGGTTGAGAATCCCCAGATGATAAGCACCTGCCACTGAGAGAACGACGGTTAGGAGTGTCCCCTGTGAAACAAAGACATTGAATAACTAGATTTCGGAAATATGGGTCCATAAACAAATACTATAACAATTTTTTTTTTAAGTGTTATTTAGCAGACGATCTTATCCAGAGTGATTTACAGGAGCAATTAGGGTTAAGTATCTTGCTCAAGGGCACAGACAGATTTTCCACCAAGTCGGCTCAGAGATCCAAACCAGCAACCTTTCAATTTGTGGCTCAACGCTCTTAAACAGAAGACTACCTGTCTCTCTTTTCATCAATATACACTCAGTGGGCAGTTTATTAGGTACACCACCCTCTGTTCACAAAATTTGATTGACAATTAACTAGCCCGAGTGTTTTACTGTTTATAAATCAATTAACAGAAGTTGCAGAAGCAGATTGTGGTCTCATCCACACGCCCCATTGTTCTTACTTGATGAAATCAAATCTCCCTCCTCCTCGTGTCCTCTCACAGTTCCACTCTTCCCTGGTGTTTTCCTGCAGTCGACCAGCCACACAGACACCCTCTTCAGACCCAGCAGTAAGGCACTACCAGGAGAGTTGTGACCAGGGGACTCCGGTATGGTGGAGGGGGACGGGATAGCTCTGTCCTGGAGACCACAGGAAGTATTGTACATAGAATATCATTAGACCAAATATTTGAGTACTTTAGTCTAAATCTCTGATTGATTGGTGCATCCTTATAATACCTCCTTTCTCCTGAAGTATGCAGTCATTCACTACTTTACACAAATGTACAGTTTTCAAATCACTTTGGGCCATTTTACAAATGGAAGTGGTATATTTTTTTACTAATGTAAAAACGTGTAACACTTGTAATGCCCCGTCATATGTTCAGAACCTTTGATTGAGTATTCATTGGAGTTGAACACATCTTTCACCCCTGAGTTAATCTTGGTTAACCCAGAACTAATGTCTCACGTAATTGGTCAGCCGCACAATTTAGTTCTGGGTTCATACGTGTTAGGATGAGAGCTTAACAAATGCTGGAATGAAGAGCTCCACCCTCTCTTTCAAGATACGGGCCGAATGTCCCCTCCCCTTTCCAAAATTCGGAGGATGCGAAATCGTGATTTGTCCAAATAACCAGAGAGGAAAAACAAACACCTGACCTACTGCTGCTCATTATGATGTACTATTTATAGCCAAATCCAACAATTATTTGGTTTCACCTTCCATGTCTTTCTGGTGCCTTTTACAGCTTGTTCTAGCCTAAAGCGTTGCAGAGTTATGAATCCTATACATTTATATAAAATCAAGGTTTGGGGGGCATTAGCCCCGTCCCCCACACCACTGGAATGTCCGTTGACAGATATCTAACACATGGGCTAGTAAATACAATGAAGCCGGTTAAATGGCAGAGTTGTTAGTTTGGCCACTGTTGATCAGCACAGATTTGGTATGACCCCCTCCTTAGGATCATCTGGCAGAACGCCCAGAATATGTTCTATAAGTTAAGACAGGAGATGGTGCCAGACACATGCCAGAACCAACCCTATGAATGATGACTATGTAACGTATCTGTAACCAGTAATATAAGAGATCTAACGGGACTGCCGAGGGAACTACCTTCAGAACGGTACTTTATGCCTCCAAGTTTGACTGACCTCTCCATCATGCTGATTATAAACAATCATTAATTTGTGATTGTCTTAGTGTCCCTGTGTAGAATTTCCACGACAATCCCATCCATACACTACATGCCCAATGTATGTAGTATGTAGACATGCGCTCGTCGAACATCTCATTTCAAAATCATGGACATTAATGTGGAGTTGGTCCCCCATTTGCTGCTATAACAGCCTCCACTTCTGGGAAGTCTTTCCACCAGATGTTGTAACATTGCTACAGGGACTTGCTTCAATTCAGCCACAAGAGCATTAGTGAGGCCGGGCACTGATGTTGGGCAATTAGGCCTGGCTTGCGGTCTGTGTTCCAATTCATCCCAAAGGTGTTCGATGGGGTTGAGGTCAGGGCTCTGTGCAGGCCAGTCAAGTTCTTCCACACCAATCTCAACAAACCATTTCTGTATGGACCTTGCTTTGTGCACGGGGGCATTGTCATGCTGAAACAGGAAAGGGCGTTCCCCAAACTGTTGCCACAAAGTTGGAAGCACAGAAACGTCTAGAATGTCATTGTATTCTGTAGCGTAAAGAATTCCCTTCACTGGAACTAAGGGACAGAACCATGACAAACAGCCCCAGACAATTATTCCTCCTCCACCAAACTTTACAGTTGACACTACGCATTGGGGCAGTTAGCTTTTCCTGGCATCCGCCAAACCCAGATTTGTCGTTCGGCGGTGAGCCTTACACCACTCCAGCCGACGCTTGGCATTGCGCATAGGCTTGTGTGCGGCTGCTCAGCTATGGAAACCCATTTCATGAAACTCCCGACGAACAGTTGTGCCTACGTTGCATCCAGAGGCAGTTTGGAACTCGGTTGGGAGTGTTGCAACTGAGGACAGACGATTGTTATGCGCTACGCGCTTCAGTACTCGGTGGTCCCATTCTGCGATCTTGTGTGGTATACCACTTCTCGATTGAGCCGTTATTGCTCCTAGACATTTCTACTTCACAATAACAGCACTTACAGTTGACCGGGAAGCTCTAGCAGGGCAGAAATTTGACAAACTGACTTGTTGGAAAGATGGCATCTTATGACGGCACCACATTGAAAGTCACTGATCTCTTCAGTAAGGCCATTCTACTGCCAATGTGGGTCTATGGAGGTTGCATGGCTGTGTGCTCAATTTTATACACCTGTCAGCAACGGGTGTGGCTGAAATAGCCAAATCGAATAATTTGAAGGGGTGTCCACACACTTATGAATGTACTGTATTTATACTGTGGACTCCGACATTGCTCGTCCTAATATGTATATATTTCCTAATTCCATTCTTTTAAATTTGTGCAACGTTATTGTTGTGAATTGTTAGATATTACTGCACTGTTGGAACTAGGAACACAAGCATTTTGCTACACCTGTAATAAGATCTGATATGTATGTGTATGGACCAATACAATCTGATTTGTTTCCTCAGCTACAGTTTGAGTTGTGTCCTGTCTGACAGTGAAATATGGCTAGCACTTACTGTAGCTTGGACTATGGAGTAGCTAGCTACCGTTGCAGAAGTCCATTGCGTTGCATGCACTCTAAGGTAGCAGTGTGACAATTTTGTTTTGAACTGATGTAGTTCAATGCTGTGGGGCTTCCAGGCAGCCGCCCGAGAGTAACACGTATTACAATGTTTGTGTTGTTTTTTCATTTTTTTGTGACGCACTGCATACTGTTCCTTGCTCTTTTAACGGATTAAGCATGACTTTGACAACGATGAACTGTACAAACGTTGTGGAATACTCATCACATTTCCTATGGTTTGACGAAAACATGCACCTCCACTGGCACCGCATATCCGAGACAAACTTTAGTGCTTCGGGATAATGCGCGTAAAAAGCCGGGTGAGATGGACTACAGCTGGTAAGGGCAGAGGGAGCAAAATACTGACAATAGAAGGTAACAGACCTAAAACACATCAAAAACACAATCACTCACGTGAATGCAGAATTCTAACTGAATTACGTGACGTCACAAAGACGTCCCAGAATGCCCCAGAGACCCCGAATGTGCTTGTTTGTAATCCAAGATCATTGAAAAACAAAGTGGATGAAGTTGAACTGCTTCTTCAAATCAGTAAATGCAGACATTGGATGCGTCACTGAAACTTGGGCCCATGAAAATATCCCAGATTAATCTATTTTCATATATAACTATCAGCTGTTCCGAAATGACAGGTCCAGAGAGGGGATGTGGCTATGTATGTGAACCACAGTATGCAGGCAAAGAGAAGAACTGACCCAGAGAAAGAGGAATTTGAGTGTATGTGGCGTCGGCTCCGTCCTAAACGACTCCCAAACTCAGTTTCAACTCTGTTCGTGAGAATACTCTACCATCCACCACGGGCAAATGAGAAAACACTTCGGTAGAACACTGTGGATTATCTCATCAACACTGTCGATGTGATCAGAATGTCCTATACCTAAAGTGTCAAACCCATGTACAACGAGTGACTGAAGGTCCATCTCTCTAACGTCATGCCTTGGAAAAATCCAGGAGAACTTAATTAAAAGAAAACTCATGCCAACAGTTTTATCTGAGTGCACAAATCAGTATGCCTGCCTACCTACCAAAGTCTGGCACTACTACCGCCCTTGTGAAAGACACACACTCCTGGCTGACTGCTAGACTCCAAAAAAAACCAACAAGGTGAGGGTGTTACTTGCTGATATGTCCAAAGCCTTTGGTCGAGTAGATCACGCAAAGCTCCTGCAACATCTGTCTAACATTGAACTGTGTCCAAGGTTACTAGCCTGGCTCAACAGCTACACCACAGGAAGAAGGCAGAGGGTGATGGTTACTAGCCTGGCTCCACAGCTACACCACAGGAAGAAGGCAGAGGGTGATGGCAAATGGCACTTTTAGCCCTTGGTCAGAGGTGATCTCTGTTGTGCCACAAGGGGGCGTGGCCTCACCATATCTGTTTCTCCTTCACATGTCCACCCAAAAAGTTGTCTTCAGTGACACTCTGGACACTGGGTATGCAGACAGTGTAGGGCTGTCCCGAGTCATACCATTAACCAGCATCAAAGAGGACATTTCCATGGGCTTTGAGGCAAAGCAGCTGGAAGAGTGGGCCACATCCAACATGCTCCTGAATGGGAAAACGTCTGTGGAAATTGGGATATGTTTTTCTAGAGACCATCCACAACCTGCACCACTAATCCTAGGACAGGAAGTAACAGTGGTAACAACACCTAAGTATCTTGGTTTTCTGTTAGACTCGAAACTCGGTGGCGACACGTGGAGCAGTCAGTGAGGAAGGCCTCAAAAGGCCTGCACTTTTTGACTGTTCTTTCCAGAAATGGCATAGCCACTGAAGATCTGGTCACAGTCTATAATACACTGGTCTTTGTCTGGAATACGGTGGAGTGCTGTTAGTTGGATGCAGTAAAAAGCAGCAGGCCCAACTAGACAGGGTGCAGAGGAGGGCCTTGATCATCTCCAGAGGTGGAGCAGTCCAACCACAGCTCCCCTCACTGCAGAGCAGGCTGCAGTGCGTCTGGTGATGACCATCCACTGAATGACTTGCTCCCTCCAAAAAGCAGTAACTACACCACCATGCTCCTGAGAAACAGCAACCAACTGTCCTGTATAACTGCCGTACGAATCGCCTGCGAAACGCCACTCCACCCACTGCTATGAGACTGTAATAACTCTAGATCTTAAATGGTTCACAATTATAGTTAGCTACCTTTCTTTGCCTTTTCGTTAGCTAGCTAGCTAGCTTCCAGCTGACTTGTGTTAGCTACCTAGCTGCAGAGGCTAGCTGCTTAAGCATCTAACGTTAGCTAATAGCAGCTGTATTGCTGCCAAGCATCCAAGTTGCTGACCAGGTTAGATAGAACTCTGAAATTTGGCTGAAACTAAGTTAGCATTGTCAGAAATACTACAAAAAAGGTAGCACATTGTTGGTTCTTAATGGACAGAAATGTGCACGTGATATTGATAAATTATAAATGTAATAAAAACTGTGGCACCTACAAGGTTAGTCAAACATTTCAGTCCAATGGTCACTTTATGGAAGCTAGTGACATTTTAATCCGCTAATTCTTTTTAGCTAAGTAGGAGCAAGAAATTCTGAACACACTACTAGAATATAATGAAATATATGACAATAAAATAGAAAATAATAATTGTGGTGACAGTCATTTTTATCTTAGCCAGGAAGACTAAGACAACAAAAACTAAAAAAGTGTGTACTGTATGACTGACTAATAGACCGTTCAGGGAACATGAAAGATGAGGATGGCATTAGCGTTTCTCTACAAGTTGGGTGAGTCAACATGTTATTTTTATTTTATATTTGCAAGCACACACAGAAATCAGTACCATGGATAGACGCATCCTATTCAGCTTAGGTTGATTGAACTAAATCGTTTTTGGCAGGGGAGCATCTTTGGTTTTATAAGTGGGGGACATATATTTAAAACATTTTATCCAGTCGGATAAACACTCCAAACAGCCTACCCGACCTCTATCATGGTCCTAAAGCACACCGTTGCCTCGTTTTGTATCACATTCCAATTCTAACATTGGGGGGACAAAAAGCTATTTCAGAATGTGGGGGACATGTCTCCCCCGCCCCCAGTGAAAGTTGCACGTCTGATTGTTTGTATATTTTAGTTGTCACTGTAGTAGACTAAACATAGGTGATTAAAAACATATCAAGAATGTTTCAAGGACAGCTTTTTTCCATCTACGTAACATCACACAAAATCTGAAACTTTCTGTCCAAAATGATGCAGAAAAATGTATCCATGCTTTTGTCACTTCTAGATTAGACTACTGCAATGCTCTACTTTCCGGCTACCCGGATAAAGCACTAAATAAACTTCAGTTAGTGCTAAACGCGGCTGCTATAATCTAGAACTCCAAAATTGTATCATATTACTCCAGTGCTAGCCTCTCTACACTGGCTTCCTGTTAAGGCTTGGACTGATTTCAAGGTTTTACTGCTAACCTACAAAGCATTACACAGGCTTGCTCCTATCCATCTTTCCGATTTGGTCCTGCCGTACATACCCACATGTACGTTCCGGTCACAAGACGCAGGCCTCCTTACTGTCCCGAGAATTTCTAAGTAAACAGCTGGAGGCAGGGCTTTCTCCTATAGAGCTCCATTTTTATGGAACGGTCTGCCTATCCATGTGAGAGACGCAGACTCGGTGTAATGGAAATTATATGATTAAAGGTTTGACTAAATGATTTCACTCAGAAACCATATAACCTGTTGAAATGTATTAGAAATAATAATGTGTTAAAGACTATAATCCAATGATGTGTGTAGTAGACTTTTTAAGACTA
>NW_025550203.1:0-4432 GCF_905237065.1 Salmo salar | reverse complement strand
GAGAGCTTAACCTCTTGAGCATCTGATCCGTTAGCGGGATCAAAATCCAGCGAAAAATCATATCGCCAATTAGCATTAAAAATTAGCATAATTTTCTACAAAATTAAAAATATTTTTTTTTTTTATAGATACACCTTCTCCTGAATCGACCCACGTCGTCCGATTTCAAAAAGGTTTTACAGGAAAAGCAAATCATTAGATTATATTAGATGAGTCCATCGTAATAAAGCAGCTTCATAGACATTTTCCGACCAACCACTTCCATCACATATTATCAATAAACAGCTAAATGTAGCACTAACCTTTACAAACTTCATCAGATGGCACCCCTAGGACATCATGTTATACAATGCATGCAAGTTCTTTTGTTCAATAAAGGTCATATTTATATATAAAAACAGCATTTTACATCTCTGTCTGACGCTGACTACCCAATTTCCCCTCAAAAGCGTCCCGTAAACAATGCTACGTTTCAATAAATTGCTATACTATAACGATTTTTTAAATGTATATTGTCAATCTAACATTTATAGATGAATATCTCTTGAGAACACCCGTCATACCAGATTTTAAATTAACTTTACTGGGTAATCAACACTTTGCGATAAAAGGAGATGCGATACTCAGAAAATCAGCTAATATACAGTGCTCGGCGCCATCTTGGATGCAACAGTATGAACCATCTCATCTTCAATAATATTGTCAATAATCGCCTACCTTTAGTTGTCTTCATCAGAAAGCATCCCAGGTCCACAACAGATGTATTTTCGGTCAAAAAGTCCATACTTCCGTTCCATTAGCCTGATGTTGGTAGCGCGTCCTATGGCTCTCTCCAAACGCAGCTCTGCACTTCATACTGAAAGCAATCCTCGCGCATGTAGGTTCGTTCAAACATGTCAAACGTTGTATAAAATAAATGTTCAGGGCCACTAACACCAAGAGAGCCAATAAGATTCGAGGGGGATGATTTCATTGCCTTTAAAACCGTTTCCAAAGGTGGGGGCAGACATGGCCGCCGGCGTCATAATGGTGATGGCCCATCCCCTGTGACCAATTTCAAACTCCTGTCATTCACTGAGTTTTGACTCTATAAGGCTCAAACCACTGTGAAAGGACTGGCGACATCTAGTGGAAGCAATAGGAAGTGCCAAAATATTCCTAAACCCCTGTGTTTTTCAATGGGATAGGTTAGAACTCAATACAACACATCAGGTATCCACTTCCTGTCAGAAAATGTCTCAGGGTTTTGCCTGCCAAATGAGTTCTGTTATACTCACAGACACCATTCAAACAGTTTTAGAAACTTTAGAGTGTTTTCTATCCATATATAATAAGTATATGCATGCCCTATCTTCTGAGTTTGATTAGTAGGCCGTTGAAAATGGGAACGATTTTTTTTCAAAATGCGCTGTGGCGCCCCCTATCCTAGGGTATCCTCAAGAGGTACATGTAATGATCATGCATCACTGATCATCCTTCGACCAGCACCAGTACAGGTACACAGATTGATTCCTACTGGAATTGCTGTAGTAAGACTTCCTGGTTGTTCTCTCTCTATTCTTCTAGAGGTCACAGAGGATGGCGAATGTTAGGACAGTACTAGGTCTATCTATCTATTGCATCATGTTTCTATGGATGCTACTGATAATAGCATCACTGTCTGCACATTCACAAGAAGAATAGCTAGGCTTTTCTGTATACATTTGTATATTGTCATCAGACAGTCACCGTGGACAGTTTAGAACCTGGGTGAGAATTATTCTTACTTGATTGGCGGTTCCATTTTGTGCATCCATTTCAAAGTAATGATGATGATTGCGATCAGACTTTTAAATTCATAGCTGGTAACCTTGCTGGCACTTGAGCATTTCTGAGGGAGCCTGTTGGATAACCCTGAATTGACAATGGATGTCACTGAGACAGAGGAGACCATTTTTGGTTCCAGGTAGATCCCTCCGTGGAAAGGTTTCTTCAAAGGGTTCTCTAGAGAGCAAGTGCGTTGTGCTTTTCTTAAGTTCTCTGTCATCATACAAGGTTATTTTTTATCTTTATTTAACTAGGCAAGTCAGTTAAGAACAAATTCTTATTTACAATGACGACCTAGGAACAGTGGGTTAACTGCCTTGTTCAGGGGCAGAACGACAGATTTTACCTTGCCCAGATCAGGGGATTCGATCTAGCAACCTTTCAGTTACTGGCCTAACGCTCTAACCACTAGGCTACCTGCCACATCATTATCATGTTGTGAATTATAGAAAAAACATGTTCCTGAATGTAAGATGATATAATAAGTGTACTAGAGAATGCCCTGGCTGGCACACAAATGTGTTTCACTCTAAGTTAATGGCAGACAAATTGATTGACTGTTTCCTTTCATTCCCTTGAGAAGTCTCCCTTTATCCCTCAGTTTGACAGGAGGAGCAATACGTGTGTGTGTGTGTGTGTGTGTGTGTGTGTGTGTGTGTGTGTGTGTGTGTGTGTGTGTGTGTGTGTGTGTGTGTGTGTGTGTGTGTGTGTGTGTGTGTGTGTGGACAGGTGGTAACGTGAAGAGGACAGGTGGTAACGAAGTAGTCTTCAATCTGTATCTGTATAGCACTTTGTGACAATTTTACTGATGTAAAAATGGCTTTATAAAATACATTTGATTGATTGATTTAGAGGTTGACCGATTAATCGGCATGGGCGATTAATTAGGTCCGATTTCAAGTTTTTATAACAATCGATAATCTGTATTTTTGGATGCCGATTATGGCCGATTACATTGCAATCCACGAGAAGACTGCGTGGCAGGCTGACCACCTGTTTACGTGAGTGCAGCATCAAAAGGACCTGGTGGCGCAAGGAGCCAAGGTAAGTTGCTAGCTAGCATTAAACTTATCTCATAAAAAAATCAATCTTAACTAGTTTAACTAGCTTGTCCTGTGTTGCATATAGTCAATGCAGTGCCCGTTAATTTATCATCGAATCACAGCCTACTTCAACTTCGCAAAACGGGTGATGATTTAACAAAAGCGCATTTGCGAAAAAGCACAATCGTTCGACCAATGTACCTAACCATAAACATCAATGCCTTTCATAAAATTAATACACAAGTATATTTCTTTAAACTTGCATATTTCGTTAAAAGAAATTCATGTTAGCAGGCAATATTAACTAGGGAAATTGTGTCACTTATCTTGCTTTCAGTGCAAGCAGAGTCAGGGTATGTGCCGCAGTTTGGGCCACCTGGCTCATTGCGAACTGTGTGAAGACCATTTCTTCCTAACAAAGACCGTCATTAATTTGCCTGAATTTTACATAATTATGACACAACATTGAAGGTTGTGCAATGTAACAGCAATATTTAGACTTATGGTTGTCACCCGTTCGATAAAATACAGAACGGTTCCGTATTTCACTGAAAGAATAAATGTTTTGTTTTCGAAATGATAGTTTCCAGATTTGACCATATTAATGACCTAAGGCTCATATTTCTGTGTGTTTATTATATTAAAATTAAGTCTATGATTTGATATTTGATAGAGCAGTCTGACTGAGCGGTGGTAGGTAGCAGCAGGCTCGTAAGCATTCATTCAAACAGCACTTTCCTGCGTTTGCCAGCAGCTCTTAGCAATGCTTGAACCACAGCGCTGTTTATGACTTCAAGCCTATTAACTCCCGAGATTAGGCTGGCAATACTATAGTGCCTATAAGAACATCCAATAGTCAAAGGTATATGAAATACAAATGGTATAGAGAGAAATAGTCCTATAATAACTACAACCTAAAACTTCTTACCTGGGAATATTGAAGACTCATGTTAAAAGGAACCACCAGTTTTCATATGTTCTCATGTTCTGAGCAAGGAACTTAAACGTTAGCTTTTTTACATGGCACATATTGCACTTTTACTTTCTTCTCCAACACTGTTTTTGAATTATTTAAACCAAATTGAACATGTTTCATTATTTATTTGAGACTAAATTGATTGTATTTCTGTATTATATTAAGTAAAAATAAAAGTGTACATTGTTCATACAGTATTTTGTAATTGTCATTATTACAAATATATATATAAAAATCGTCGGATTAATCGGTATCGGCTTTTTTGGTCCTCCAATAATCGGTATCGGCAGATTGATTGATTTAATGGATGTGACACTAAACACTTAATCCACAACCACACAGCCTAACATATTATGTCTTTAATGGTGCAATAGAAGCAATAAAGGTGGAAAAATGTAACCACTCTCAAATTTATAAACAGAGCTGTGGATGCAAGTACTGACCATCCATTATAGGTTCGGCCCTAATTTATGTGTTCTCTGTCACCTGGAGCTGCATTGAAAATGATTCAGGAACAAAAGGACAATGCCCAAAGACTAGTCGGCCCTTCCCCCTCTGAGGGGCCAAAATGTATCACTCTGTTACAGTATCCAGAGGACGTGACAGA
>NW_025550202.1:0-18607 GCF_905237065.1 Salmo salar | reverse complement strand
ACACAGTAGTCCCTGATTAACAGACAGTAGTCCATGACCCCAACAGACAGTAGTCCCTGCTGATTAACAGACAGTAGTCCCTGCTGATGAACAGACAGTAGTCCCTGATTAACAGACAGTAGTCACAGATTAACCCTGGATAACAGACATTCGCCCGAGTTAACAGACGGTAAGTCCCTGGACAATACAGACAGTAGTCCCTGATAACAGACAGTAGTCTCTGATCAACAGACAAGAGTAGTCCCCTGCATGATTAAAAGACATTAGTCCCTGCTGATTAACAGACGTCAGTCCCTGCGATTAACATACACTAGTCTCTGATCAACAGACAGTAGCCTGATAACACAGTAGTCCCTTATTAACAACCCAATAGTCTCGGAGTAACAGACAGTGGTCTCTGATTAGCAGACAGCCAGTCCCTGCTGATTAACAGACAGTCAGTCCCTGCTGATTAACAGACAGTAGTCCCTGCTGATTAACAGACAGTAGTCCCTGCTGATTAACAGACAGTAGTCAAGTGACAGTTAACAGACAGTAGTCCCTGATTTAACAGACGTAGTCTCTGATCAACAGACAGTAGTCCCTGATAATAGACAGTAGTCTCCTGATTAAATGGACAGTAGTCCCTGCTGATGAACAGACAGTAGTCCCACATTAACGACAGTAGTCCCTGATAACAGACACGTAGGCCCTGATTAACAGACAGTAGTCTCTGATTAACAGACAGTAGTCCCTGATTAACAGACAGTAGGCCCCGATTAACAGACAGAAGTCCGCTGCTAGATTAACAGACAGTAGTCCCTGCCGATTAACAGAATTAGTAGTCCCTGATTAACAGACCGTAGTCCGCGATTAACAGACAGTAGTCCTTGCATGATTAACAGACAGTAGTCCCTGCTGATTAACAGACAGTAGTCCCTGATTAACAGACAGTAGTACTCCGATCAACAGACAGTAGTCCCTGAAACAGACAGTAGTCTCTGGATTAACAGACAGTGTCCCTCAAGCTGATGAACAGACAGTAGTCCCTGAAACAGACAGTAGTCCCCTAGATTAACAGACAGTAGGCCCTGACAGACAGTAGTCTCTGATAACAGACATGTAGTCCCTGATTAACAGACAGTAGGCCCTCAGATTAACAGACAGTAGTCCCTGCTGATTAACAGACAGAAGTCCCTGCTGATTAACAGACAGTAGTCCCTGATTAACAGACAGTAGTCCCTGCTGATAACAGACAGTAGTCCCTGCTGATTAACAGACAGTAGTCCCTCGCTGATAACAGACAGTAGTCCCTGATTAACAGACAGTGTCTCTGATCAACAGACAGTAGTCCCTGAGTTAACAGACAGTAGTCTCTCTGATTAACAGACAGTAGTCCCTGATGATGAACAGACAGTAGTCCCTGATTAACAGACAGTAGTCCCTGATTAACAGACAGTAGGCCCTGATTAACAGACAGTAGTCTCTGATTAACAAGACAGTAGTCCCTGATTAACAGACAGTAGGCCCTGATTAACAGACAGATTAGTCCCTGCTGATTAACAGACAGTAGTCCCTGCTGATTAACGAGACAGTAGTCCCTGATTAACAGACCGTAGTCCCCTGCTGATTAACAGACAGTAGTCCCTGCAAGAATAACAGACAGTAGTCCCTGCTGATTAACAGACAGTAGTCCCTGATTAACAGACAGTAGTCTCTGATCAACAGACAGTAGTCCCTGATTAACAGACAGTAGTCTCTGATAACAGACAGTAGTCCCTGCTGATGAACAGACAGTAGTCCCTGATTAACAGACAGTAGTCCTTGATTAACAGACAGTAGGCCCCTGATTAACAGACAGTAGTCTCTGATTAACAGACAGTAGTCCCTGATTAACAGACAGTAGGCCCTGGATTAACAGACAGTGAAGTCCCTCGCTGATTAACAGACAGAAGTCCCTGCTGATTAACAGACAGTAGTCCCTGATTAACAGACTGTAGTCCCTGATTAACAGACAGTAGTCCCTGCTAGAATTAACAGACAGCCAGTCCCTGCTGATTAACAGACAGTAGTCCCTGATAACAGACAGTAGTCTGATTAACAGACAGTAGTCTCTGATTAACAGACAGTTGTCTCTGATTAACAGGACAGTAGTCCCTGATTAACAGACAGTAGTCCTGATTAACAGACAGTAGTCCCTGCTGATTAACAGACAGTAGACCCTGATTAACAACCATGTAGTCTCTGATTAACAGACAGTACTCTCTGATTAACAGACAGTAGTCCCTGATTAACAGACAGTAGTCCCTGATTAACATACAGTAGTCCCTGCTGATTAAAAGACAGTAGTCCCTGCTGATTAACAGACAGTAGTCCCTGCTGATTAACAGACAGTAGTCCCTGCTGATTAACAGACAGTAGTCCAGCTGATTAACAGACAGTAGTCCCTGATTAACAGACAGTAGTCCCTGCTGATTAACAGACAGTAGTCCCTGCTGATTAACAGACAGTAGACCCTGATTAACAACCAGTAGTCTCTGATTAACAGACAGTAGTCTCTGATTAACAGACAGTAGTCTCTGATTAACAGACAGTAGTCCCTGATTAACAGACAGTAGTCCATGATTAACAGACAGTAGTCCCTGATTAACATACAGTAGTCGCTGCTGATTAACAGACAGTAGTCCTGCTGAGTAACAGACAGTAGTCCCTGCTGAGTAACAGACAGTAGTCCCTGCTGATTAACAGACAGTAGTCCTGCTAATTAACAGACAGTAGTCCCTGATTAACAGACAGTTGTCCCTGCTGATGAACAGACAGTAGTCCCTGATTAACAGACAGTAGTCCCTGATTAACAGACAGTAGGCCCTGATTAACAGACAGTAGTCTCTGATTAACAGACAGTAGTCCCTGATTAACAGACAGTAGGCCCTGATTAACAGACAGTAGTCCCTGCTGATTAACAGACGAAGTCCCTGCTGATTAACAGACAGTAGTCCCTGATTAACAGACTGTAGTCCCTGATTAACAGACAGTAGTCCCTGCTGATTAACAGACAGTAGTCCCTGCTGATTAACAGACAGTAGTCTCTGATTAACAGACAGTTGTCTCTGATTAACAGACAGTAGTCCCTGATTAACAGACAGTAGTCCCTGCTGATTAACAGACAGTAGACCCTGCTGATTAACAGACAGTAGACCCTGATTAACAACCAGTAGTCTCTGATTAACAGACAGTACTCTCTGATTAACAGACAGTAGTCCCTGATTAACATACAGTAGTCACTGCTGATTAACAGACAGTAGTCCCTGCTGATTAACAGACAGTAGTCTCTGATCAACAGACAGTAGCCCCTGATTAACAGACAGTAGCCCCTGATTAACAGACAGTAGTCCCTGATTAGCAGACAGCAGTCCCTGCTGATTAACAGACAGTAGTCCCTACTGATTAACAGACAGTAGTCCCTGCTGATTAACAGACAGAAGTCCCTGATTAACAGACAGTAGTCCCTGCTGATTAACAGACAGTAGTCCCTGCTGATTAACAGACAGTAGTCCCTGATTAACAGACAGTAGTCCCTGCTGATTAACAGACAGTAGTCCCTGCTGATTAACAGACAGTAGTCCCTGCTGATTAACAGACAGTAGTCCCTGCTGATTAACAGACAGTAGTCCCTGCTGATTAACAGACAGTAGTCCCTGCTGATTAACAGACAGTAGTCCCTGCTGATTAACAGACAGTAGTCCCTGA
This sequence comes from Salmo salar, assembly GCF_905237065.1. NCBI lineage: Eukaryota > Metazoa > Chordata > Actinopteri > Salmoniformes > Salmonidae > Salmo > Salmo salar. Next base: position 14,878 of record NW_025550202.1, on the reverse strand, counting down.
TTAACAGACAGTAGTCCCTGATTAACAGACAGTAGTCCCTGATTAACAGACAGTAGGCCCTGATTAACAGACAGTAGGCCCTGATTAACAGACAGTAGTCCCTGCTGATTAACAGACAGAACTCCCTGCTGATTAACGAGACAGTAGTCCCTGATTAACAGACTGTAGTCCCTGATTAACAGACAGTAGTCCCTGCTGATTAACAGACAGTAGTCCCTGCTGATTAACAGACAGTAGTCCCTGATTAACAGACAGTAGTCCCTGATTAACAGACAGTAGTCTCTGATCAACAGACAGTAGTCCCTGCTGATTAAAAGACAGTAGTCCCTGCTGATTAACAGACAGTAGTCCCTGATTAACAGACAGTAGTCTCTGATCAACAGACAGTAGCCCCTGATTAACAGACAGTAGTCCCTGATTAGCAGACAGCAGTCCCTGCTGATTAACAGACAGTAGTCCCTGCTGATTAACAGACAGTAGTCCCTGATTAACAGACAGTAGTCCCTGCTGATTAACAGACAGTAGTCCCTGATTAACAGACAGTAGTCTGATTAACAGACAGTAGTCTCTGATTAACAGACAGTTGTCTCTGATTAACAGACAGTAGTCCCTGATTAACAGACAGTAGTCCCTGATTAACAGACAGTAGTCCCTGCTGATTAACAGACAGTAGACCCTGATTAACAACCAGTAGTCTCTGATTAACAGACAGTACTCTCTGATTAACAGACAGTAGTCCCTGATTAACAGACAGTAGTCCCTGATTAACATACAGTAGTCCCTGCTGATTAACAGACAGTAGTCCCTGCTGATTAACAGACAGTAGTCCCTGCTGATTAACAGACAGTAGTCCCTGCTGATTAACAGACAGTAGTCCCTGCTGATTAACAGACAGTAGTCCCTGATTAACAGACAGTAGTCCCTGCTGATTAACAGACAGTAGTCCCTGCTGATTAACAGACAGTAGACCCTGATTAACAACCAGTAGTCTCTGATTAACAGACAGTAGTCTCTGATTAACAGACAGTAGTCTCTGATTAACAGACAGTAGTCCCTGATTAACAGACAGTAGTCCATGATTAACAGACAGTAGTCCCTGATTAACATACAGTAGTCGCTGCTGATTAACAGACAGTAGTCCCTGCTGAGTAACAGACAGTAGTCCCTGCTGAGTAACAGACAGTAGTCCCTGCTGATTAACAGACAGTAGTCCTGCTAATCAACAGACAGTAGTCCCTGATTAACAGACAGTTGTCCCTGCTGATGAACAGACAGTAGTCCCTGATTAACAGACAGTAGTCCCTGATTAACAGACATTAGGCCCTGATTAACAGACAGTAGTCTCTGATTAACAGACAGTAGTCCCTGATTAACAGACAGTAGGCCCTGATTAACAGACAGTAGTCCCTGCTGATTAACAGACAGAAGTCCCTGCTGATTAACAGACAGTAGTCCCTGATTAACAGACTGTAGTCCCTGATTAACAGACAGTAGTCCCTGCTGATTAACAGACAGTAGTCCCTGCTGATTAACAGACAGTAGTCCCTGATTAACAGACAGTAGTCTGATTAACAGACAGTAGTCTCTGATTAACAGACAGTTGTCTCTGATTAACAGACAGTAGTCCCTGATTAACAGACAGTAGTCCCTGATTAACAGACAGTAGTCCCTGATTAACAGACAGTAGACCCTGATTAACAACCAGTAGTCTCTGATTAACAGACAGTACTCTCTGATTAACAGACAGTAGTCCCTGATTAACAGACAGTAGTCCCTGATTAACATACAGTAGTCACTGCTGATTAACAGACAGTAGTCCCTGCTGATTAACAGACAGTAGTCTCTGATCAACAGACAGTAGCCCCTGATTAACAGACAGTAGTCCCTGATTAGCAGACAGCAGTCCCTGCTGATTAACAGACAGTAGTCCCTACTGATTAACAGACAGTAGTCCCTGCTGATTAACAGACAGAAGTCCCTGATTAACAGACAGTAGTCCCTGCTGATTAACGGACAGTAGTCCCTGCTGATTAACAGACAGTAGTCCCTGATTAACAGACAGTAGTCCCTGCTGATTAACAGACAGTAGTCCCTGCTGATTAACAGACAGTAGTCCCTGCTGATTAACAGACAGTAGTCCCTGCTGATTAACAGACAGTAGTCCCTGCTGATTAACAGACAGTAGTCCCTGCTGATTAACAGACAGTAGTCCCTGCTGATTAACAGACGGTAGTCCCTGATTAACAGACAGTAGTCCCTGATTAACAGACAGTAGTCCCTGATTAACAGACAGTAGGCCCTGATTAACAGACAGTAGGCCCTGATTAACAGACAGTAGTCCCTGCTGATTAACAGACAGAACTCCCTGCTGATTAACAGACAGTAGTCCCTGATTAACAGACTGTAGTCCCTGATTAACAGACAGTAGTCCCTGCTGATTAACAGACAGTAGTCCCTGCTGATTAACAGACAGTAGTCCCTGATTAACAGACAGTAGTCCCTGATTAACAGACAGTAGTCTCTGATCAACAGACAGTAGTCCCTGCTGATTAAAAGACAGTAGTCCCTGCTGATTAACAGACAGTAGTCCCTGATTAACAGACAGTAGTCTCTGATCAACAGACAGTAGCCCCTGATTAACAGACAGTAGTCCCTGATTAGCAGACAGCAGTCCCTGCTGATTAACAGACAGTAGTCCCTGCTGATTAACAGACAGTAGTCCCTGATTAACAGACAGTAGTCCCTGCTGATTAACAGACAGTAGTCCCTGCTGATTAACAGACAGTAGTCCCTGCTGATTAACAGACAGTAGTCCCTGCTGATTAACAGACAGTAGTCCCTGATTAACAGACAGTAGTCTCTGATCAACAGACAGTAGTCCCTGATTAACAGACAGTAGTCTCTGATTAACAGACAGTAGTCCCTGCTGATGAACAGACAGTAGTCCCTGATTAACAGACAGTAGTCCCTGATTAACAGACAGTAGTCTCTGATTAACAGACAGTAGTCCCTGATTAACAGACAGTAGGCCCTGATTAACAGACAGTAGTCCCTGCTGATTAACAGACAGTAGTCCCTGCTGATTAACAGACAGTAGTCCCTGATTAACAGACTGTAGTCCCTGGATTAACAGACAGTAGTCCCTGCTGATTAACAGACAGTAGTCCCTGCTGATTAACAGACAGTAGTCCCTGATTAACAGACAGTAGTCTGATTAACAGACAGTAGTCTCTGATTAACAGACAGTTTTCTCTGATTAACAGACAGTAGTCCCTGATTAACAGACAGTAGTCCCTGATTAACAGACAGTAGTCCCTGCTGATTAACAGACAGTAGACCCTGATTAACAACCAGTAGTCTCTGATTAACAGACAGTAGTCCCTGATTAACAGACAGTAGTCTCTGATCAACAGACAGTAGTCCCTGATTAACAGACAGTAGTCTCTGATCAACAGACAGTAGCCCCTGATTAACAGACAGTAGTCCCTGATTAGCAGACAGCAGTCCCTGCTGATTAACAGACAGTAGTCCCTACTGATTAACAGACAGTAGTCCCTGCTGATTAACAGACAGAAGTCCCTGATTAACAGACAGTAGTCCCTGCTGATTAACAGACAGTAGTCCCTGCTGATTAACAGACAGTAGTCCCTGATTAACAGACAGTAGTCCCTGCTGATTAACAGACAGTAGTCCCTGCTGATTAACAGACAGTAGTCCCTGCTGATTAACAGACAGTAGTCCCTGCTGATTAACAGACAGTAGTCCCTGCTGATTAACAGACAGTAGTCCCTGCTGATTAACAGACAGTAGTCCCTGCTGATTAACAGACAGTAGTCCCTGCTGATTAACAGACAGTAGTCCCTGCTGATTACAGACAGTAGTCCCTGATTAACAGACAGTAGTCCCTGATTAACAGACAGTAGTCCCTGATTAACAGACAGTAGTCCCTTATTAACAGACTGTAGTCCCTGATTAACAGACAGTAGTCCCTGCTGATTAACAGACAGTAGTCCCTGCTGATTAACAGACAGTAGTCCCTGATTAACAGACAGTAGTCCCTGATTAACAGACAGTAGTCTCTGATCAACAGACAGTAGTCCCTGCTGATTAAAAGACAGTAGTCCCTGCTGATTAACAGACAGTAGACCCTGATTAACAACCAGTAGTCTCTGATTAACAGACAGTAGTCCCTGATTAACAGACAGTAGTCTCTGATCAACAGACAGTAGTTCCTGATTAACAGACAGTAGTCTCTGATCAACAGACAGTAGCCCCTGATTGACAGACAGTAGTCCCTGATTAGCAGACAAGCAGTCCCTGCTGATTAACAGACAGTAGTCCCTACTGATTAACAGACAGTAGTCCCTGCTGATTAACAGACAGAAGTCCCTGATTAACAGACAGTAGTCCCTGCTGATTAACAGACAGTAGTCCCTGCTGATTAACAGACAGTAGTCCCTGATTAACAGACAGTAGTCCCTGCTGATTAACAGACAGTAGTCCCTGCTGATTAACAGACAGTAGTCCCTGCTGATTAACAGACAGTAGTCCCTGCTGATTAACAGACAGTAGTCCCTGCTGATTAACAGACAGTAGTCCCTGATTAACAGACAGTAGTCCCTGATTAACAGACAGTAGTCCCTGATTAACAGACAGTAGGCCTGATTAACAGACAGTAGGCCCTGATTAACAGACAGTAGTCCCTGCTGATTAACAGACAGTAGTCCCTGATTAACAGACTGTAGTCCCTGATTAAAAGACAGTAGTCCCTGCTGATTAACAGACAGTAGTCCCTGCTGATTAACAGACAGTAGTCCCTGATTAACAGACAGTAGTCCCTGATTAACAGACAGTAGTCTCTGATCAACAGACAGTAGTCCCTGCTGATTAAAAGACAGTAGTCCCTGCTGATTAACAGACAGTAGTCCCTGATTAACAGACAGTAGTCTCTGATCAACAGACAGTAGCCCCTGATTAACAGACAAGTAGTCCCTGATTAGCAGACAGCAGTCCCTGCTGATTAACAGACAGTAGTCCCTGCTGATTAACAGACAGTAGTCCCTGCTGATTAACAGACAGTAGTACCTGATTAACAGACAGTAGTCCCTGCTGATTAACAGACAGTAGTCCCCTGATTAACAGACAGTAGTCCCTGCTGATTAACAGACAGTAGTCCCTGCTGATTAACAGACAGTAGTCCCTGCTGATTAACAGACAGTAGTCCCTGCTGATTAACAGACAGTAGTCCCTGATTAACAGACAGTAGTCTCTGATCAACAGACAGTAGTCCCTGATTAACAGACAGTAGTCTCTGATTAACAGACAGTAGTCCCTGCTGATGAACAGACAGTAGTCCCTGATTAACAGACAGTAGTCCCTGATTAACAGACAGTAGTCCCTGATTAACAGACAGTAGTCTCTGATCAACAGACAGTAGTCCCTGCTGATTAAAAGACAGTAGTCCCTGCTGATTAACAGACAGTAGTCCCTGATTAACAGACAGTAGTCTCTGATCAACAGACAGTAGCCCCTGATTAACAGACAGTAGTCCCTGATTAACAACCAATAGTCTCTGATTAACAGACAGTAGTCTCTGATTAGCAGACAGCAGTCCCTGCTGATTAACAGACAGTAGTCCCTGATTAACAGACAGTAGTCCCTGCTGATTAACAGACAGTAGTCCCTGCTGATTAACAGACAGTAGTCCCTGCTGATTAACAGACAGTAGTCCCTGATTAACAGACAGTAGTCTCTGATCAACAGACAGTAGTCCCTGATCAACAGACAGTAGTCTCTGATTAACAGACAGTAGTCCCTGCTGATGAACAGACAGTAGTCCCTGATTAACAGACAGTAGTCCCTGATTAACAGACAGTAGGCCCTGATTAACAGACAGTAGTCTCTGATTAACAGACAGTAGTCCCTGATTAACAGACAGTAGGCCCTGATTAACAGACAGTAGTCCCTGCTGATTAACAGACAGTAGTCCCTGCTGATTAACAGACAGTAGTCCCTGATTAACAGACTGTAGTCCCTGATTAACAGACAGTAGTCCCTGCTGATTAACAGACAGTAGTCCCTGCTGATTAACAGACAGTAGTCCCTGATTAACAGACAGTAGTCTGATTAACAGACAGTAGTCTCTGATTAACAGACAGTTGTCTCTGATTAACAGACAGTAGTCCCTGATTAACAGACAGTAGTCCCTGATTAACAGACAGTAGTCCCTGCTGATTAACAGACAGTAGACCCTGATTAACAACCAGTAGTCTCTGATTAACAGACAGTAGTCCCTGATTAACAGACAGTAGTCTCTGATCAACAGACAGTAGTCCCTGATTAACAGACAGTAGTCTCTGATCAACAGACAGTAGCCCCTGATTAACAGACAGTAGTCCCTGATTAGCAGACAGCAGTCCCTGCTGATTAACAGACAGTAGTCCCTACTGATTAACAGACAGTAGTCCCTGCTGATTAACAGACAGAAGTCCCTGATTAACAGACAGTAGTCCCTGCTGATTAACAGACAGTAGTCCCTGCTGATTAACAGACAGTAGTACCTGATTAACAGACAGTAGTCCCTGCTGATTAACAGACAGTAGTCCCTGCTGATTAACAGACAGTAGTCCCTGCTGATTAACAGACAATAGTCCCTGCTGATTAACAGACAGTAGTCCCTGCTGATTAACAGACAGTAGTCCCTGCTGATTAACAGACAGTAGTCCCTGCTGATTAACAGACAGTAGTCCCTGCTGATTAACAGACAGTAGTCCCTGATTAACAGACAGTAGTCCCTGATTAACAGACAGTAGTCCCTGATTAACAGACAGTAGGCCCTGATTAACAGACAGTAGGCCCTGATTAACAGACAGTAGTCCCTGCTGATTAACAGACAGAACTCCCTGCTGATTAACAGACAGTAGTCCCTGATTAACAGACTGTAGTCCCTGATTAACAGACAGTAGTCCCTGCTGATTAACAGACAGTAGTCCCTGCTGATTAACAGACAGTAGTCCCTGATTAACAGACAGTAGTCTGATTAACAGACAGTAGTCTCTGATTAACAGACAGTTGTCTCTGATTAAAAGACAGTAGTCCCTGATTAACAGACAGTAGTCTCTGATCAACAGACAGTAGCCCCTGATTAACAGACAGTAGTCCCTGATTAGCAGACAGCAGTCCCTGCTGATTAACAGACAGTAGTCCCTGCTGATTAACAGACAGTAGTCCCTGCTGATTAACAGACAGTAGTCTCTGATCAACAGACAGTAGTCCCTGCTGATTAACAGACAGTAGTCCCTGATTAACAGACAGTAGTCCCTGCTGATGAACAGACAGTAGTCCCTGATTAACAGACAGTATCCCTGCTGATTAACAGACAGTAGTCCCTGATTAACAGACAGTAGTCCCTGCTGATTAACAGACAGTAGTCCCTGCTGATTAACAGACAGTAGTCCCTGCTGATTAACAGATAGTAGTCCCTGATTAACAGATAGTAGTCTCTGATCAACAGACAGTAGTCCCTGATTAACAGACAGTAGTCTCTGATTAAGAGACAGTAGTCCCTGCTGATTAACAGACAGTAGTCCCTGATTAACAGACAGTAGTCTCTGATCAACAGACAGTAGTCCCTGATCAACAGACAGTAGTGTCTGATTAACAGACAGTAGTCCCTGCTGATGAACAGACAGTAGTCCCTGATTAACAGACAGTAGTCCCTGATTAACAGACAGTAGGCCCTGATTAACAGACAGTAGTCTCTGATTAACAGACAGTAGTCCCTGATTAACAGACAGTAGGCCCTGATTAACAGACAGTAGTCCCTGCTGATTAACAGACAGAAGTCCCTGCTGATTAACAGACAGTAGTCCCTGATTAACAGACTGCAGTCCCTGATTAACAGACAGTAGTCCCTGCTGATTAACAGACAGTAGTCCCTGCTGATTAACAGACAGTAGTCCCTGATTAACAGACAGTATTCTGATTAACAGACAGTAGTCTCTGATTAACAGACAGTTGTCTCTGATTAACAGACAGTAGTCCCTGATTGACAGTAGTCCCTGATTAACAGACAGTAGTCCCTGCTGATTAACAGACAGAAGTCCCTGCTGATTAACAGACAGTAGTCCCTGATTAACAGACTGTAGTCCCTGATTAACAGACAGTAGTCCCTGCTGATTAACAGACAGTAGTCCCTGCTGATTAACAGACAGTAGTCCCTGATTAACAGACAGTAGTCTGATTAACAGACAGTAGTCCCTGCTGATTAACAGACAGTAGTCCCTGCTGATTAACACACAGTAGTCCCTGATTAACAGACAGTAGTCCATGACTAACAGACAGTAGTCCCTGCTGATTAACAGACAGTAGTCCCTGATTAACAGACAGTAGTCCCTGATTAACCCTGATTAACAGACAGTCGCCCATGATTAACAGACAGTAGTCCCTGATTAACAGACAGTAGTCCCTGATTAACAGACAGTAGTCTCTGATCAACAGACAGTAGTCCCTGATCAACAGACAGTAGTCTCTGATTAACAGACAGTAGTCCCTGCTGATGAACAGACAGTAGTCCCTGATTAACAGACAGTAGTCCCTGATTAACAGACAGTAGGCCCTGATTAACAGACAGTAGTCTCTGATTAACAGACAGTAGTCCCTGATTAACAGACAGTAGGCCCTGATTAACAGACAGTAGTCCCCTGCTGATTAACAGACAGAAGTCCCTGCTGATTAACAGACAGTAGTCCCTGATTAACAGACTGTAGTCTGATTAACAGACAGTAGTCTCTGATTAACAGACAGTTGTCTCTGATTAACAGACAGTAGTCCCTGATTAACAGACAGTAGTCCCTGATTAACAGACAGTAGTCCCTGCTGATTAACAGACAGTAGTCCCTGCTGATTAACAGACAGTAGTCCCTGATTAACAGACAGTAGTAGTCCCTGATTAACAGACAGTAGTCCCTGCTGATTAACAGACAGTAGTCCCTGCTGATTAACAGACAGTAGTCCCTGATTAACAGACAGTAGTCCCTGATTAACAGACAGTAGTCTCTGATTAACAGACAGTAGTCCCTGCTGATGAACAGACAGTAGTCCCTGATTAACAGACAGTAGTCCCTGATTAACAGACAGTAGTCCCTGATTAACAGACAGTAGTCTCTGATCAACAGACAGTAGTCCCTGCTGATTAACAGACAGTAGTCCCTGATTAACAGACAGTAGTCTCTGATCAACATACAGTAGCCCCTGATTAACAGACAGTAGTCCCTGATTAACAACAAATAGTCTCTGATTAACAGACAGTAGTCTCTGATTAGCAGACAGCAGTCCCCTGCTGATTAACAGACAGTAGTCCCTGCTGATTAACAGATAGTAGTCCCTGCTATTTAACAGACAGTAGTCCCTGATTAACAGACAGTAGTCCCTGCTGATTAACAGACAGTATTCCCTGCTGATTAACAGACAGTAGTCCCTGCTGATTAACAGACAGTAGTCCCTGATTAACAGACAGTAGTCTCTGATTAACAGACAGTAGTCCCTGCTGATGAACAGACAGTAGTCCCTGATTAACAGACAGTAGTCCCTGATTAACAGACAGTAGGCCCTGATTAACAGACAGTAGTCTCTGATTAACAGACAGTAGTCCCTGATTAACAGACAGTAGGCCCTGATTAACAGACAGTAGTCCCTGCTGATTAACAGACAGAAGTCCCTGCTGATTAACAGACAGTAGTCCCTGATTAACAGACTGTAGTCCCTGATTAACAGACAGTTGTCCCTGCTGATTAACAGACAGTAGTCCCTGCTGATTAACAGACAGTAGTCCCTGATTAACAGACAGTAGTCCCTGATTAACAGACAGTAGGCCCTGATTAACAGACAGTAGTCTCTGATTAACAGACAGTAGTCCCTGATTAACAGACAGTAGGCCCTGATTAACAGACAGTAGTCCCTGCTGATTAACAGACAGAAGTCCCTGCTGATTAACAGACAGTAGTCCCTGATTAACAGACTGTAGTCCCTGATTAACAGACAGTTGTCCCTGCTGATTAACAGACAGTAGTCCCTGCTGATTAACAGACAGTAGTCCCTGATTAACAGACAGTAGTCTGATTAACAGACAGTAGTCTCTGATTAACAGACAGTTGTCTCTGATTAACAGACAGTAGTCCCTGATTAACAGACAGTAGTCCCCTGATTAACAGACAGTAGTCCCTGCTGATTAACTGACAGTAGACCCTGATTAACAACCAGTAGTCTCTGATTAACAGACAGTAGTCTCTGATTAACAGACAGTAGTCCCTGATTAACAGACAGTAGTCCCTGATTAACAGACAGTAGTCCCTGATTAACATACAGTAGTCCCTGCTGATTAACAGACAGTAGTCCCTGCTGATTAACAGACAGTAGTCCCTGCTGATTAACAGACAGTAGTCCCTGCTGATTAACAGAGAGTAGTCCCTGCTGATTAACAGACAGTAGACCCTGATTAACAGACAGTAGTCCCTGATTAACAGACAGTAGTCCCTGATTAACATGCAGTAGTCCCCGCTGATTAACAGACAGTAGTCCCTGCTGATTAACAGACAGTAGTCCCTGCTGATTAACAGACAGTAGTCCCTGCTGATTAACAGACAGTAGACCCTGATTAACAAACCAGTAGTCTCTGATTAACAGACAGTAGTCTCTGATTAACAGACACTAGTCCCTGATTAACAGACAGTAGTCCCTGATTAACAGACAGTAGTCCCTGCTGATTAACAGACAGTAGTCCCTGATTAACAGACAGTAGTCCCTGATTAACAGACAGTAGTCTCTGATTAACAGACAGTAGTCCCTGCTGATGAACAGACAGTAGTCCCTGATTAACAGACAGTAGTCCCTGATTAACAGACAGTAGTCCCTGATTAACAGACAGTAGTCTCCGATCAACAGACAGTAGTCCCTGCTGATTAACAGACAGTAGTCCCTGATTAACAGACAGTAGTCTCTGATCAACATACAGTAGCCCCTGATTAACAGACAGTAGTCCCTGATTAACAACCAATAGTCTCTGATTAACAGACAGTAGTCTCTGATTAGCAGACAGCAGTCCCTGCTGATTAACAGACAGTAGTCCCTGCTGATTAACAGATAGTAGTCCCTAATATTTAACAGACAGTAGTCCCTGATTAACAGACAGTAGTCCCTGCTGATTAACAGACAGTATTCCCTGCTGATTAACAGACAGTAGTCCCTGCTGATTAACAGACAGTAGTCCCTGATTAACAGACAGTAGTCTCTGATTAACAGACAGTAGTCCCTGCTGATGAACAGACAGTAGTCCCTGATTAACAGACAGTAGTCCCTGATTAACAGACAGTAGGCCCTGATTAACAGACAGTAGTCTCTGATTAACAGACAGTAGTCCCTGATTAACAGACAGTAGGCCCTGATTAACAGACAGTAGTCCCTGCTGATTAACAGACAGAAGTCCCTGCTGATTAACAGACAGTAGTCCCTGATTAACAGACTGTAGTCCCTGATTAACAGACAGTTGTCCCTGCTGATTAACAGACAGTAGTCCCTGCTGATTAACAGACAGTAGTCCCTGATTCAACAGACAGTAGTCCCTGATTAACAGACAGTAGGCCCTGATTAACAGACAGTAGTCTCTGATTAACAAGACAGTAGTCCCTGATTAACAGACAGTAGGCCCTGATTAACAGACAGTAGTCCCTGCTGATTCAACAGACAGAAGTCCCTGCTGATTAACAGACAGTAGTCCCTGATTAACAGACTGTAGTCCCTGATTAACAGACAGTTGTCCCTGCTGATTAACAGACAGTAGTCCCTGCTGATTAACAGACAGTAGTCCCTGATTAACGGACAGTAGTCTGAGTTCAACAGACAGTAGTCTCTGATTAACAGACAAAGTTGTCTCTGATTAACAGACAGTAGTCCCTGATTAACAGACAGTAGTCCCTGCATTAACAAACAGTAGACCCTGATTAACAAACAGTAGTCCCTGTGATTAACAGACAGTAGTCCTTCTGATTAACAGACGTATCCCTCTGATTAACAGACAGTAGTCCCTGCTGATTAACAGAGAGTAGTCCCTGCGATTAACAGACAGTAGTCCCTGATTAACAGACAGTAGTCCCTGATTAGCAGACAGTAGTCCCTGATTAACATGCCAGTAGTCCCTGCTGATTAACAGACAGTAGTCCCTGCTGATTAACAGACAGTAGTCCCTGCTGATTAACAGACAGTAGTCCCTGCGATTAACAGACAGTAGTCCTGATTAACAACCAGTAGTCCCTGCTTAACAGACAGTAGTCCTCTGATTAACAGACAGTAGTCCCCGTGATTAACAGACAGTAGTCCCTGCTCATTAACAGACAGTAGTCCCTGCTGATTAACTTTATCCTTTAAAGACAGTAAGTCCCTGGGATTAACAAATTCAGTAGTCCCTGATTAACAGACAGTAGTCTCTCTGATTAACAAGACAGTAGTCCTGCTGACGAACAGACAGTTCCCTGATTAACAGACAGTAGTCCCTGATTAACAGACAGTAGTCCCACAGTTAACAGACAGTAGTCTCCCTGATCAACAGACAGTAGTCCCTGCTGATTCAACAGACATTAGTCCCCGAATTAACAGCAGTAGTCTCCGCTGGACAACATACAGTAGCCCCTGCCGATAACTAGCCGAGCACTCCCCTTACAAATTTAACAGCCAGTAGTCTCTTATTAACAGCACAGTAGTCTCTGATTACCTTGGTCCCTGTTAACAGAACCAGTGTCCCTGCTTTAACAGATAGTAGTCCCTTAACAGACAGTAGTCCCTGATTAACAGACAGTAGTGACCTATTAAAGACAGTAGCCCCTCAAGCTGATAAAGACAGTAGTCGCTGATTAACAGACGGCGCAGTCCCTGATTAACATGACAGATCTGCGATTGCACCCTGGTGATCCACGAACAAGACAGTAGTCCCTGATTAGCAAGCACAATACCGTCCCTGATTAACAGCCAGGCCCTGCCGATTAAAGACAGCATCTGGACAAGCAGACAGTAGTCCCCGGGATTAACAGAAATATTGATTAACAGAACCATAGTAGTCCCTGACTTTAACAGACAGATGTCCCTCTGATTAACAGACAGTAGTCCCTGATTAACAGACAGTAGTCCCCGGAACAGACAGTTGTCCCTGCTGATTAACAGACAGTAGTCCTGCTGACGTTAACAGACAGTAGTCCCCGAATGATGCAGCAGTCCCTGATAACAGACAGTAGTCCCTGATTAACAGACAGTAGTCTCTGATTGGGACATAGTCCCTGATTAACAGACAGTAGGCGCTGAATTAACAGACATAGTCCCGACAGAAGTCCCTGCTGATTAACAGACAGTAGTCCCTGATTAACGACTGTAGTCCCTGAGTTAACGTGTCGGTGGCCCTGCTGATTAACAGCGTGGTCCTGCTGATTAACAGGCAGTAGTCCACAGTTTAACAGACGTAGTCTGATTATTCAGACATAGACTCCTGATTAACAGACAGTTGTCTCTGTTAACAGACTGGTAGTCCCTGAACAACAGACAGTGATCTGATTAACACATATCCTGCTGATTAACTGACTAACCCTATTAACAACAGTAGTCCTCTGATTAACAGACAGTGATCTCTGATTAACAGACAGTAGTCTCTGATTAACAGACAGTAGTCCTGATTAACGGGCAATTTGATTAACAGATGGTGGTCTGATTAACGCTGGTGTCCCTGCTGATTATAACGTGGTCTGCGTTGCCAGATGGTCCCTGCTGATTAACAGACAGTAGTCCCTGATTAACAGACAGTAGTCCCTGATTAACAGACAGTAGTCCTGATTGCCTTACGGCGGTAATTACTGATTAACGGGCAGTAGTCCTGCTGATTAACAGACAGTAATCCCTCTGATTAACATAGACCCTGATTAACAGACAGTAGTCCCTGATTAACGACAGTAGTCCCTGATTATTGCAGTAGTCCCTGCTGATTAACAAGACAAGTAGTCCCTGCTGATTAACAGACGTAGTCCCTGCTGATTAACAGACAGTAGTCCCTGCTGTTAACAGACAGTAACCCTGATTAACAACTAGTAGTCTCCCTGATTAACAGACAGTAGTCTCTGATTAACAACACTATCTGATTAACAGACATAGTCCCTGATTAACAGACATAGTCCCTGCTGATTAACAGACATAGTCCCTGCTGATTAACAGACGTTGTCCCTGATTAACAGACAGTGGTCCCTGATTAACAGACAGTATCCTTCTGATTAACAGACAGTGTCTGGTGAACACATATTTGATTAACAAACAGTATCCCCACTATTGCTGATTAACGACAGTGATCTCTGATCAACGACTTGTCCTGCTGATTAACAGACAGTAGTCCCTGATTAACGACAGTGAGTGCAGTCAACATACGTAGCCTAATTTTAACAGACTGGTGGTCAAGTTAACAAGCAATAGTCTCTGATTAACAGACAGTAGTCCCTAACTGAAGTTAACAGACAGTATTCCCTGCTGATTAACAGACAGTAGTCCTGCTGATTAACAGACAGTAGTCCCTGATTATTAACTGAAATACGTTAACAGACAGTAGTCCCTGCTGATAATTAGACAACACCAACTCCCACAGTTAACAGACGGTGGTCACATTTAACAGACAGTACCTAATACAGCGTGATCTCTGATTAACCGAACCAGTGGTCCCTGATTTTAACAGACAGTAGCCTGATTAACAGACGTATTACCTTTTGATTAACAGACAGAAGTCCCTCTGATTAACAGACATAGTCCCTGATTAACACTGTGTGTCCCTGATTACAACCCAGTTGTCCCTGCTGATTAA
>NW_025550201.1:0-14443 GCF_905237065.1 Salmo salar | reverse complement strand
GACTTCAACTGTGTGCGCGCACATATATCATTTTTTTATTTTTATACATTTGACCAATCACAAGTGAGGCACCGCCCCTAACGCACTAATCGGCGGGCAACTACTGAAACCAGCAGACACTCTGCCCTTCATGAAATTAGTTTGACACCCCTGTACTAAAGAGTAATCATTTTCTGAATTGAAGTCAGAATGGTGATTTCAATTCTGACTGGAATGGTTTCCCTTCAGCCCATTCTCAGATGTGTGTAAAGGTTGCAATTCACCTGAGAAGATTACCTTGGACAGGTGTAAGTCTGCCATCCTGTCCAATCGGTGTCTGTCCCCTCAGTAGTGTGCGGCTCCCGTCAGGTGTCACACCTGACCCCGAAGGCTGTATCGTTGAGCACTTCTCCGTATCTATATTCCAGATTTTCCCCATGACAGCTTTGGTACCGTTGAAGAGCAGGGTCTGTCTTTTCTGGAAGAGAGTCAGAGATAAGCAAACAGCAGATTGAAGAGTAAAGGCATCCGCATGTTTCCCAGCTGAAACAGTTTGGAACAGTTTGTGCATATATTCTGACGTTTTGGACTTCGGCAAGGGTTTTTTCAGGTGGTCGGGCACACGTTTTAATCTAGGCATGCCGAAGTCGGTAGCCAAAGTCTACGTGCCCTTGTCGGCCATTGGTCAACAGTAGGGATTCTTCAATAAAAACTACCTGTTGTCATTCAATGAGAGACAACTCGTCCTCATGCACATTTTTTTACCCCCCACTTACCGCACCAAACATCCTCGTCAGATGCAAAATTGCATCTTCTCTGCAAAAACATCAAAATTGACAGATTTATCTTAGATGAATTCTGACTATTTTGAGGAAGGGTATACTGGTTATGGCGTTTCAAAATAGATAAAACAGAACTATTGCCACTTTCTCATTTTTCAAGTGAAGGCCTTCAGGGATATGCGAGCACACTCGTTCGGGTCGCCGAGCACTGCGCCAGCAGAACTGAAGCATGCTGACATCTTAATATGCCCAGAAGTGGCCTTCTGACTAGGTGACAGTTAAACACCATAATTAGGGTGTTAGGTGATGCGACAAACAATGGACGCTATGCAAGAATTCTACAAAAAAACAGCAGTAGACAAATCCATTTTCACTAAGTATCAACGGGGGTCGTCAAAATACATAAATCAATGGAAAACGGCAGTTGTTACCCATGTCTACAAATTTACGCAATATGAGTTAAAATGGAAACCAAGTGCCGTGCTAAGAACTTTCAACTGTGGGACAGCCCTTTTTGTGAAACCTGCGAAATCAGTGTGTTCATATATGCGCTTCGCGGAAGGCATTCCTCAACCTACCAGAGTAAGATCGATTTGACATTGTATTGCTAAGAAGTATTGGAAAGTCCTGAGGGTGTTTCACGGTCATCGGATGTCCTTTGACTGAAGTATGAGGTAAAACATTTCGTTCGGCTCCGTCATTGCATTTTTTCTATCAGAGACGCGAAAAAAAAAAACGAAAAAAAAAAATATGGTTACAAAGTAGTTTCATAGCTACATTGTGATGCATGGGTTGTCAGGGATTGGTCCAAATTCACGTTCCGCCAACCCCATTTCCATGACAAGTGCTAGCTTGCTAGCTGTGTGGGCAACAGGGAGTGCTGCGCAGCATTGGCTTTATTGTGCCAGCGGCGAATTGTGTGATTGGTTTTATTCTTTCAAGTGAAAAGTAACAGAACTCAGTGGCTACAGTTCTACAAACGATAAATGCATAGATAAATACCAGTGAACTGAAAATGTGTCCCATCTGCCTAGCCCGCTCCTGAGACTAGGCTAATTATTTGCTGGAAAAATTGCAGTTCGTCCTCCCATCACAAGAGTAACTCATCACAACCAAAAATAACTAGTGATTTCCTCGCCCAAAAAAATACGATACTTAAAATTTTACCAGCCTTAAGCATTCTAGTACAGTTAAATAGTAAACACACACACACACACACACACGCAGCGGTCTTAGGCACTGCATGGGGCAGCAGGCAGCCTAGTGGTTAGAGCGTTGGACTAGTCACGGAAAGGTTGCAAGATCGAATCCCCGAGCTGACAAGGTAAAAATCTGGCGTTCTGCCCCTGAACAAGGCAGTTAACTTATCTAGGGTAGGGGGCAGTATTTTGACGTCCGGATGAAAGGCGTGCCCGTAGTAAACTGCCTGCTACTCAGGCGCAGAAGGTAGAATATGCTTATTATTAGTAGATTTCGATAGAAAACTCTAAAGTTTCTAAAACTGTTTGAATGATGTCTGAGAGTATAACAGAACTCATATGGCATGAAAAAACCTGAGAAAAATCCAACCAGGAAGTGTGGAAATCTGAGGTTGTAGTTTCAGGTGATTGCCTATACAGTATATAGTGACTTAGGGTTCATTTTGCACTTCCTAAGGCTTCCACTAGATGTCAGTCTTTAGAATGTTGTTTCATGCTTCTACTGTGAATAGGGAGAAGAAAAAAAAAGAGCTCCTGGAAGTAAATGAGTGAGAAAATGACATGAGCTCAGTGGCGTGCACACACACGTGAGAGTTAGCTGTGTTCCTTTTCTTTTTTGAAGACAAAGGTTTTGTCCGGTTGGAATATTATGGAACATTTATGATAAAAACATCCTAAAGATTGATTCTATACATCGTTTGACATGTTTCTACGAACTATAATATAACTTTTGACGTTTCGTCTGAACTTATTGCGCGAGCAAAGCGCATTTGGAGTACTCGACCGAACAAAAAGGAGGTATTTGGACTTTAACGAAACAAATTAACATTTATTGGGAAACTGGGATTCCTGGAAGTGCATTCCGACAAAGCTCAAAAGTGAATATTTATAATAATATTTCTGAGTTTTGTTGACTCAAATGGCGGGTTTGGTTTCGTGTCTGAACGCTGTACTCAGATTATTGCAAAGTGTGCTTTCACTGTAAAGTTTTGAAATCTGACAGCGGTTGCATTAAGGAGAAGTGTATCTATAGTTCTTTGAATAACAGTTTAATATTTTATCAACATTTATGATGAGTATTTCTGTAAATTGATGTGCTCATTCACCGGAAGTTTTGGGAGGTAAAACATTTCACGCCAAAGTAAAATGGGGTTTTTGGATATAAATATTAACTTTATCGAGCAAAACATACATGCATTGTGTAACATGAAGTTCTACGAGTGCCATCTGATGAAGATCAAAGGTTAGTGATCAATTTTAGCTGTATTTCTGGTTTTTGTGACACCTCTCCTTGCTTGGAAAATGGCTGTGTGGTTTCTCTTGTCTAGGTGCTGTCCTAACAATCTATGCTTTTGCTGTAAAGCCTTTTTGAAATCAGACAATGTGGTTGGATTAACGAGAAGTTCATCTTTAAAAATGGTGTATGTTTGAGAAATATGAATGAGATTGTTGTTTTGAATTTGGCACCCTGCTATTTCACTGGCTGTTGGCAGTGTGTTCCGCCGGTGGGACGCTAGCGTCCCACATACCCCAGACAGGTTAACCCACTGTTTCTAATCGTCATTGTTTCTAGGACGTCATTGAAAATAAGAATTTGTTCTTAACCTCTCTAGGGTAGGTGGCACCAAATCGTCCCACCTACTCAACAGCCAGTGTAATCCCGTGGCGCGTTATTCAAATTCCTCGAAAAATCCAAAAACTTCAATTTTTCAAACATATGACTATTTTACACCATTTTAAAAAGACAAGACTCTCGTTAATCTAACCACACTGTCCGATTTCAAAAAGGCTTTACAACGAAAGCAAAACATTAGATTATGTCAGCAGAGTACCCAGCCAGAAATAATCAGACACCCATTTTTCAAGCTAGCATATAATGTCACATAAACCCAAACCACAGCTAAATGTAGCACTAACCTTTGATGTTCTTCATCAGATGACAACCCTAGGACATGCATGTTTTGTTCAATCAAGTTCATATTTATATCAAAAACCAGCTTTTTACATTAGCATGTGACTAGCATTCCCGCCGAACACTGCCGGTGAATTTACTAAATTACTCACGATAAACGTTCACAAAAAGCATAACAATTATAGATACAGACCTCCTCTATGCACTCGATATGTCCGATTTTAAAATAGCTTTTCGGTGAAAGCACATTTTGCAATATTCTCAGTAGATAGCCCGGCATCACAGGGCTAGCCATTTAGACACCCAGCAAATTTAGCACTCACCAAAGTCAGATTTACTATAAGAAAAATGTTATTACCTTTGCTGTCTTCGTCAGAATGCACTCCCAGGACTTCTACTTCAATAACAAATGTTGGTTTGGTTCAAAATAATCCATAGTTATATCCAAACAGCGGCATTTTGTTCGTGCGTTCAAGACACTATCCGAAAGGGTAAATAAGGGTGACGAAGCATGGCGCAATTCGTGACCAAAAAATTCTAAATATTCCATTACCGTACTTCGAAGCATGTCAACCGCTGTTTAAAATCAATTTTTATGCCATTTTTCTCATAAAGCAATAATATTCTGACCGGGAATCTGCGTTTAGGTAAACAGACGAAAGAAAATAAAGCACTCGGTCGACTCGGGCACACGCCTAAGCCCATAGTACTCTGATCGGCCACTTGCCAAAAGCGATAATGTGTTTCAGCCAGAGGCTGCCTCTATCGTTCAGCTTTTTCCCGGGCTCTGAGAGCCTATGGGAGCCGTAGGAAGTGTCACGTTATTGCAAAGATCCTCAGTCTTCAATAAAAAGAGCCAAGATGAAACACAATTTGTCAGACAGGCCACTTCCTGCATGGAATCTTCTCAGGTTTTGGCCTGCCATATGAGTTCTGTTATACACAGACACCATTCAAACAGTTTTAGAAACTTTAGGGTGTTTTCTATCCAAAGCCAATAATTATATGCATATTCTAGTTACTGGGCAGGAGTAGTAACCAGATTAAATCGGGTACGTTTTTTATCCGGCTGTGTCAATACTGCCCCCTAGCCCTAACAGGTTAGGACATCTACTTTGTGCATGACCCAAGTAATTTTTCCAACAATTGTTTACAGACAAATTATTTCACTGTATCACAATTCCAGTGGGTCAGAAGTTTACATACGCTAAGTTGACTGTGCCTTTAAACAGCTCGGAAAATTCCAGAAAATGTCATGGCTTTAGAAACTTCTGATAGGCTAATTGACATCATTTGAGTCAATTGGAGGTGTTCCTGTGGATGTATTTCAAGGCCCATCTTCAAACTCAGTGGCTCTTTGCTTGAAGTTGCAGACCTTCACAAGTCTGGTTCATCCTTGGGAGCAATTTCCAAATGCCTGAAGGTACCACGTTGATCTGTACAAACAATAGTACGCAAGTATAAACACCACGGGACCACACAGCCGTCATACCGCTCAGGAAGAAGACGCGTTCTGTCTCCTTGAGATGAACCTACTTTTGTGCGAAAAGTGCAAATCACAGAACAGCAGCAAAGGACCTTGTGAAGATGCTGGAGGAAACAGGTACAAAAGTATCTACATCTACAGTAAAACGAGTCCTATAATCGACAACCTGAAAGGCTGCTCAGCAAGGAAGAAGCCACTGCTCCAAAACCACAATAAAAAGGCCTGACTACAGTTTGCAACTGCAAATGGGGACAAAGATCGTACTTTTTGGAGAAATGTTCTCTGGTCTGATGAAACAAAAATATAACTATTTGGCCATAATGAACATCATCATGTTTGGAGGAAAAAGGGGGATGCTTGCAAGCCGAAGAACACCATCCCAACCGTGAAGCGGGGGGGGGGGCAGCATCATGTTGTGGGGGAGCTTTGCTGCAGGAGTGACTGGTGCACTTCACAAAACAGATGGCATCATGAGGCAGGAAAATTGTGTGGATATATTGAAGCAACATCAAGACATCAGTCAGGAAGTTAAAGCTTGGTCGCAAATGGGTCTGCCAAATAGACAATGACCCCAAGCATACTTCCAAAGTTGTGGCAAAATGGCTTATGGACAACAAAGTCAAGGAATTAGTGGCCATCACAAAGCCCTGACCTCAATCCTATAGACAATTTGTGGGCAGAACTGAAAAAGCGTGGGTGAGCAAGGAGGCCTACAAACCTGACCCAGTTACACCAGCTCTGTCAGGAGGAATGGGACAAAATTCACCCAACTTATTGTGGGACGCTTGTGGAAGGCTACCCAAAACGTTTTACCCAAGTTAAACAATTTAAAGCCAATGCTACCAAATACTAATTGAGTGTATGTAAACTTCTGACCCACTGGGAATGTGCTGAAAGAAATAAAAGCTGAAATAAATAATTCTCTACTATTATTCTGACATTTCACATTCTTAAAATAAAGTGGTGATCCTAACTGACCTAAGACAGGGAATTTGTACTAGGATTTAATGTCAGGAATTGTAAAAAACCGAGTTTAAAATGTATTTGGCTAAGGTGTATGTAAACTTCCGACTTCAACTGTACGCTTTGATGCTGGTAAAGTAGCCTCGCGCACCTACGGTGCTGGTCAGAAAAAAAAAGCTAGCTAGCTCATGGATGCAAACAATGTTCTTCCCCAAAAACATATGTTTCAGTAGCTATAGTTAGCTAACTATATAGCTAGGTGTCATCATCATTAAAAAAAAAAAAGTCATGTATAAGACAGTTCTTATTTGATTAATGGTGGTGGGACCCATCTATGTGAAGCTAGCCACGATAAGGATTAGCCACAATAGTGGACTTTGCGGTTAGCCTTAAATAAAAATATGTCATTGACAGTAATACAAATAGTAGAATTATGCCATAATTGAATAGATCATGCTAAACGAGGATTTATATATATATTTAATAAAAAGCAACAAAAGACAATGTTAATTTGACAAAAATCTGTTAATCACACTGGAGGTATTATACTTTAGAATTGCATTGAGGCATACTTATTTCACTGTACAGCCTTAACTATGGATTATGGATCAATGACATGGGGTATCAGTCTACTCAGTGACACCCAGAGAACATTAGCGTTGTAGCTCTTATTGCGGGACTCTGAAACAACTGAATTGAGCCACATTTGTCATCAACCTGTGTGTATTGAACACTATTCCTGAGGAAAAACAATACTGCGTGGATGTTTTGGAATCTGATAACTGAGGAGGACGTTGGGAAAAAAAAACATCTTGGGTATTGAGTAGACTGATAGCCCATTTCATTGATCCCCAATCCTTAGGTAACGCTGTACAGTGCAATATGAATGTCAATACACACAATAGGCCGACTGGGGAGGTGATTTCACAGTCACACGACAAGAGTTACAACGCTAATATTTGTGTAAACTCTTCTTCTTTAGAATTTCTAAGCAAACAGCTGGAGGCAGGGCTTTCTCCTATAGAGCTCAATTTTTATGGAATAGTCTGCCTACCCATGTGAGAGACTCAGTCTCAACCTTTAAGTCTTTACTGAAGACACATCTCTTCAGTAGGTCCTATGATTAAGTGTAGTCTGGCCCAGGGGTGTGAAGGTGAACGAAAAGGCTGGAGCAACAAACCGCCCTTGCCGTCTCTGCCTGGCCGGTTTCCCCTCTTTCCACTGGGATTCTCTGCCTCTACCCCTATCACGGGGGCTGAGTCACTGGCTTACTGGTGTTCTTCCATGCCGTCCCGGGGAGGGGTGCGTCACTTGAGTAGGTTGAGTCACTGACGTGGTCTTCCTGTCTGGGTTGGCGCCCCCCCATGGGCTGTGCCGTTGCGGAGCTCTTTGTGGGCTATACTCGGCCTTGTCCCGGGATGGTATGTTAGAGATATCCCTCCAGTGGTGTGGAGGCTGTGCTTTGGCAAAGTGGGTGGGGTTAAATCCTACCTGTTTGGCCCTGTCCGGGGGTTTCATCGGATGGGGCCACAGTGTCTCCTGACCCCTCCTGTTTCAGCCTCCAGTATTTATGCTGCAGTAGTTTATGTGTCGGGGGGCTAGGGTCAGTCTGTTACATCTGGAGTATTTCTCTTGTCTTTTCCGGTGTCCTGTGTGAATTTAAATATGCTCTCTAATTCTCTCTTTCTCTCTCTCGGAGGACCTGAGCCCTAGGACCATGCCTCAGGACTACCTGGCTTGATGACTCCTTGCTGTCCCCAGTTCACCTGGCCTTGCGGCTGCTCCAGTTCCAACTGTTCTGCCTGCAGCCATGGAACCCTGACCTGTTCACCGGACGTGCTACCTGTCCCAGACCTGCTGTTTTCAACTCTAGAGACAGCAGGAGCGGTAGAGATTGGCTATGAAAAAGCCAACTGACACTTACTCTTGCGTTACTGACTTGTTGCACCCTCAACAACTATTATTATTATTATTATTATTATTATACCATGCTGGTCATTTATGAACATTTGAACATCTAGGCCATGTGCTGTTATAATCTCCACCCGGCACAGCCAGAAGTGGCCACCCCTCATTGCCTGGTTCCTCTCTAGGTTTCTTCCTAGGTTTTGGCCTTTCTAGGGAGTTTTTCCTAGCCACCGTGCTTCTTCACCTGCATTGCTGGCTGTTTGGGGTTTTAGGCTGGGTTTCTGTACAGCACTTTGTGATATCAGCTGATGTAAGAAGGGCTATATAAATACATTTGATTTGGTGTTATGTGGGTGTCATCGAGTAGACTGATACCCCATGTCATTGCTTCACATTCCAACCTTGAGTAATATTATATAGTCTAAATATGGCATGATTCCACCAACTGTAACCTTCTGCGTCACTTTCAAAAGAGGTACTTTTATTTTGAAGGCAAACCGCAAATTCCACTACTGTGCCTAATCCTTATTGTGGCTAGCTTCACAACACAACCCGGTCGAGCGTCACTAGCCAGATGAAGCTAGCTGGCTGCTTATAACGTTAGCTTTGGGCAACAGGGTTAAGTAGCTGGCTATTTATTTTCATGAACTGAAGTTGAATTTTAATAGGCGAACAACAAGTGGCTACCTAGCTAATACTTCCTCACAAGGATTCCAGCTGCTACCCGCTGTTTATTATCCTTGCACAGTCACTTCACCCCCACCTACATTTACAAATTACCTCAACTAACCTGTACACCCGCTCACTGACTCGGTACCGGTGCCCCCTGTATATTGCATCGTTATTCTTATTGTGCTACTTTTTAAATTTTAGTTTACATGGTAAAGATTCTTACCGCTTCTTGAACAGCACTATTGGGTTAAGGGCTTGTAAGTAAGCATTTCACGGTGAAGTCTACACTTGTTGTATTTGGCCATGTGACAAATTAAATTTGATTTGAAATCATTGCTAAGTATAATGAAAATAACTACTGGTCATTGTTTTCAGGCTGGTTGTATTGGGGCTAGCTAGGTACCAAGCTAAAGCTGGCTAGCTACCCAGAAGTTGCAGTCAAACAAATAAATGGTTTATTACCAGCGCGGTATTGTAAACACATCGTTCGTGGCCGGTGTTTGCATACTTTTTTGTACAGCTTTGACAGTGCTACTGATAGTAGTGGTAGCGCTGGGGTGCACATGCAAATTCAAAACATACAACATTCTATAATATAACTTATGTGTCAAATTAAAAGCTTATTTAACGTGTCAAATAGTGTTAATTGAAATATATATTTTTTGACACAAAGACCCAAACGGCGTTCCATATTATGTTGTGAAGCTAACAGCAGTGACGCTATTACTGTGTAACTCCGGTAGAGCAACATCAGAAAAATAGCGCACTTAGTAGTGTGTACCAGTGCTCGACCAGTCGCAAAAGCCAACATCACCCACGACAGGTAACGGTTGATTGTCAAGGGCAATGAATCCCATTATCTTGGCGTTAATGGATTTCGACTTTGAGTTGTCTCGCTGAAATTGTATTACTCTTTCAAATGACTGCTCGATTCACACAGCAGACATTGTGGGCGAGGATTGAAATGCTGTGTTGCACGTGTAGCGCAACATTATACACGTTGTCATTACATCATGTGCATACCTATATAACGTAGGTACGTCAGCTTTGACATTGGTTTTGCACATAAGGCGTTAAACTAGACATCGGGCCGATACCGATGTTGGCACTTTTAGCTAATATCGTCCGATTCCGATATGTTGATATTTTGTGCATCCCTAAAAATAACATTACAACCTAACCCAACTCCGGCGTTGGCCTACCTTAGAAGTACGCTATGTTAGACTTATTTGGCACTCTATTCCTAATCAGTTGGGCTACTAAATACAACATAACTGATAAATAGGAACCCATCTTTTTGTGCATGCGTGGCACCTTACTGCTCAGTGTAGACTCCCAGTTCTGCATAAAACATCAACATATACAGTGGGGGAAAAAAGTATTTGATCCCCTGCTGATTTTGTACGTTCGCCCACTGACAAAGAAAGGATAAGTCTAATTTTAATGGTAGGTTTATTTGAACAGTGAGAGACAGAATAACAACAAAAATATCCAGAAAAACACGTCAAAAATGTTATAAATTGATTTGCATTTTAATGAGGGAAATACATATTTGACCCCCTCTCAATCAGAAAGATTTCTGGCTCCCAGGTGTCTTTTATACAAGTAACGAGCTGAGATTAGGAACACACTCTTAAAGGGAGTGCTCCTAACCGCAGCTTTGTTATCTGTAAAAAAAAGACACCCGTCCACAGAAGCAATCAGATTCCAAACTCTCCACCAAGACCAAAGAGCTCTCCAAGGATGTCAGGGACAAGATTGTAGACCTACACAAGGCTGGAATGGGCTACAAGACCATTGCCAAGCAGCTTGGTGAGAAGGTGACAACATTTGGTGAGATTATTCGCAAATGGAAGAAACACAAAAGAACTGTCAATCTCCCTCGGCCTGGGGCTCCATGCAAGATCTCACCTCGTGGAGTTGCAATGATCATGAGAACGGTGAGGAATCAGCCCAGCACTACACAGGAGGATCTTGTCAATGATCTCAAGGCAGCTGGGACCATAGTCAGCAAGAAAACAATTGATAACACACTACGCCGTGAAGGACTGAAATCCTGCAGCGCCGCAAGGTCCCCTGCTCAAGAATACATATACATGCCCATCTGAAGTTTGCCAATGAACATCTGAATGACAACTGGTGAAAGTGTTGTGGTCAGATGAGACCAAAATGGAGCTCTTTGACATCAACTCAACTCGCTGTATTTGGAGGAGGAATGCTGCCTATGACCCCAAGAATACCATCTCCACCGTCAAACAGAGGTGGAAACATTATGCTTTGGGGGTGTTTCTCTGCTAAGGGGACAGGACAACTTCACCGCATCAAAGGGACGATGGAATGTACCGTCAAATCTTGGGTGAGAACATCCTTCCCTCAGCCAGGGCATTGAAAATGGGTCGTGGATGGGTATTCCAGCATGACAATGACCCAAAACACACGGCCAAGGCAACAAAGGAGTGGCTCAAGAAGAAGCACATTAAGGTCCTGGAGTGGCAGGCAGCAGAACGTTCTCCACAGCGTCTCCAGACTCTGTCATGTCTGTCACGTGCTCAGTGTGAACCTGCTTTCATCTGTGAAGAGCACAGGGCGCCAGTGGCGAATTTGCCAATCTTGGTGTTCTCTGGCAAATGCCAAACGTCCTGCACGATGTTGGGCTGTAAGCACAACCCCCACCTGTGGACGTCGGGCCCTCATACCACCCTCATGGAGTCTGTTTCTGACCGTTTGAGCAGACACATGCACATTTGTGGCCTGCTGGAGGTCATTTTGCAGGGCTCTGGCAGTGCTCCTCCTGCTCCTCCTTGCACAAAGGCGGGGGTAGCGGTCCTGCTGCTGGGTTGTTGCCCTCCTACGGCCTCCTCCACTTCTCCTGATGTACTGGCCTGTCTCCTGGTAGCGCCTCCATGCTCTGGACACTACGCTGACAGACACAGCAAACCTTCTTGCCACAGCTCGCATTGATGTGCCATCCTGGATGAGCTGCACTCCTGAGCCACTTGTGTGGGTTGTAGACTCCGTCTCATGCTACCACTAGAGTGAAAGCACCGCCAGCATTCAAAAGTGACCAAAACATCAGCCAGGAAGCATAGGAACTGAGAAGTGGTCTGTGGTCCCCACCTGCAGAACCACTCCTTTATTGGGGGTGTCTTGCTAATTGCCTATAATTTCCACCTGTTGTCTATTCCATTTGCACAACAGCATGTGAAATTTATTGTCAATCAGTGTTGCTTCCTAAGTGGACAGTTTGATTTCACAGAAGTGTGATTGACTTGGAGTTACATTGTGTTGTTTAAGTGTTCCCTTTATTTTTTTTGAGCAGTGTACTTATTTCCCTCATTAAAATGCAAATCATTTTATAAAATTTTTGATATGCGTTTTTCTGGATATTTTTGTTGTTATTCTGTCTCTCACTGTTCAAATAAACCTACTATTAAAATTATATAGACTGATCATTTCTTTGTAAGTGGGCAAACGTACAAAATCAGCAGGGGATCAAAAACTTTCCCCCCCACTGTATTAACAACACGACAACCTAACTTTAAATGAATGAGTTTATTTTTTTAAATTCTTAAAACGTATTAGCATATTACATATCTAATTTGCATACAGTAGTATAAATGTTTTCTAATTTCATAAATTGTTACAAAATCAGTTTGGCATATAGCATGAAGATGTGATCATTTACCACCCTACTTTAAATTGGTCTTAAATTACTCTAATGATGTATCTCATACTGCCTGATTTGCATATTAATTTAATAAATTGTTCTTTCATTTGAATCATCTGTGTTCTACATCAGCCCTGAAAATGCCATGACAATATGACCACCCTATCTTTTAAGATATTGGACAAAACATGTTGAATCCTGACAGGTGATTACATTGACAAGGGATTCATATTGACCTGTCCGTGACCTTTTCCGATCGCTTAAAAATAAGATAAGCAATACAAAGTATAACACCAGAATGAAAGAAATTTTGAATCCCAACTCCCTATCATAACTAACTAGAAAGCATAGCTAGGCAAAAATCAAACATCCATAGTAGCAAGCTAGCGTCATACACACAAAAGCTTCTTTCCCTAAAAATTTGTACAAACATATTTACATCCGTTAGTTAGCATTTTATCCTTTGTCAAGATAATCCATCCATCCATGTGACAGGTGTAGCATATCAAGAAGCTGATTAAACAGCGTGATCATTACACAGGTGCACCTTGTGCAGGGAACAATAAAAGGCCACTAAAATGTGCAGTTTTGTCACACATCACAATACCACAGATGTCTCACGTTGAGGGCATCCTACAATTGGCATCCTGACTGCAGGGATGTCAAACAGAGCTGTTGCCAGAGAATTTAATGTTAATTTCTCTACCATAAGCCCCTACAATACCATTTTAGAGAATTTGGTTGGTTGGGTCTGGCTCCCAAGTGGGTGGGCCTATGCCCTCTCAGGACCACCCATGGCTGCGCCCCTACCCAGTTATGTGAAATCCATAGATTCCTTATATGAACTGTTGAAATTGTTGCGTTTATAGTTTTGTTCGGTACAGTATATTTCTGTAACGTTTGTGGCTAACGTTACCTGGAAATAGTCAAAGGCTAAAACAAACTACATGTAATGCCTGTCGTGGCTGGATATAGCCACCTAGCTAAATTATCAAGTAATAAAAGGACATTAACATTTGGTGTAGGTCGTTAGCTGTTGTAACCTAGCTAGCTAGTTTTTACCACTATGCTAAAACAACAGCACACGGAGTAGGGCCAGCTAGTTAGCTAACAGCCAGCCAGTTATTTCAGACAGCAAACCTTACCGTAGATTTCTTGTCTATACTTGTCCCCATAATCGCCGCGATTATTCAACTCCTTTTGTCCAATGTGAATTTTATGCTGCGATGAGAAAGATTCAGCGAAAGGATAAGATCTTTTAGGCATTTTTGGGGGGGGGCGAGGAACGTGCATCCAAACATAAAAAGCTTGCGGAGCAACGCCGGAAAAATACTCACTAGCGCGCGAACTAACCAATCCGATCATTGATCTCTTATCACGTGACTGTTTTATTTTGATTACTCAAACCACGTGTTTTTATTACACATGGGATAAACAAACGTACAGTCAATAACAAAATAGAAAAGTATGTATACACTGTGTGCAAATGAAGTAAGATTAGGGAGGTAAGGCAATAAATAGGCCATAGTGGCGAAATAATTACAATTTAGCAATTAAACACTGAGTGATAGATGTGCAGACGATGAATGTGCAAGTAGAGATACTGGGGTGCAAAGGAGCAAAAAATAAAACATAACAGTATGGGGATGAGGTAGTTGGGTGGGCTATTTACAGATGGGCTGTGTACAGGTGCAATGATCGGTAAGCTGCTCTGACAGCTGATGCTTAAAGTTAGTGAGGGAGATATAAGTCTCCAGCTTCAGTGATTTTTGCAATTACTTCCAGTCTTTGGCAACAGAGAACTGGAAGGAAAGGCAGCCAAATGAGGAGTTGGCATTGGGAGTGACTAGTGAAGCTCTGAGGAACTAACAAGGT
>NW_025550200.1:17500-23647 GCF_905237065.1 Salmo salar | reverse complement strand
TCTTTCGTCTTTAAGCAACAGGCTACTCTCTCTCTCTCTCTCGCTCTCTCGTCTTTCAACAACAGGCTACTCTCGCTCTCTCTCTCCTCTCTCGTCTTTCAACAACAGGCTACTCTCTCTCTCTCTCGTCTTTCAACTACAGGCTACCTTCTCTCTCCCTTCTCTCTCTCTCTGTCTTTCAACAACAGGCTACTCTCTCTCGTCTTTCAACAACAGGCTACTCTCTCCCTCGCTCTCTCGTCTTTCAGCAACAGGCTACTCTCTCTCTCGTCTTTCAGCAACAGGCTACTCTCTCTCTCCTTTCCAGCAACAGGCTACTCTCTCGTCTTTCAGCAACAGGCTACTCTCTCTCTCTGTCTTTCAGCAACAGGCTACTCTCTCTCTCTCGTCTTTCAGCATGAGGCTACTCTCTCTCTCTCGTCTTTCAGCAACAGGCTACTCTCTCTCTCGTCTTTCAGCAACAGGCTACTCTCTCCCTCTCTCTCTTGTCTTTCAGCAACAGGCTACTCTCGCTCTCTCTCTCTCTCTCTCCTCTCTCTTTCGTCTTTAAGCAACAGGCTGCTCTCTCGCGCTCTCTCTCTCGCTCTCTCTTTCGTCTTTAAGCAACAGGCTACTCTCTCTCTCTCTCTCGCTCTCTCGTCTTTCAACAACAGCTACTCTCTCTCTCGTCTTTCAGCAACAGGCTGCTCTCTCGCTCTCTCTCTCTCTCTCGCTCTCTCTTTCGTCTTTAAGCAACAGGCTGCTCTCTCGCTCTCTCTCGCTCTCTCTTTCGTCTTTTTAAGCAACAGGCTACTCTCGCACTCTCTCTCGCTCTCTCGTCTTTCAACAACAGGCTACTCTCTCTCTCTCTCGTCTTTCAACAACAGGCTACTCTCTCCCCTCGCTCTCTCGATCTTTCAGCAACAGGCTACTCTCTCTCTCGATCTTTCAGCAACAGGCTACTCTCTCTCTCGTCTTTCAGCAACAGGCTACTCTCTCTCTCTGTCTTTCAGCAACAGGCTACTCTCTCTCTCTCTCTCTCTCTCGTCTTTCAACAACAGGCTACTCTCTCTCTCTCTCTCGTCTTTCAACAACAGGCTACTCTCTCTCTCTCTCTCGTCTTTCAACAACAGGCTACTCTCTCTCTCTTGTCTTTCAACAACAGGCTACTCTCTCCCTCGCTCTCTCGTCTTTCAGCAACAGCTACTCTCTCTCTCGTCTTTCAGCAACAGGCTACTCTCTCTCTCTCTGTCTTTCAGCAACAGGCTACTCTCTCTCTCTCGTCTTTCAGCAACAGGCTACTCTCTCTCTCTCTGTCTTTCAGCAACAGGCTACTCTCTCTCTCTCGTCTTTCAGCAGCAGGCTACTCTCTCCCTCTCTCTCATCTTTCAGCAACAGGCTACTCTCTCTCTCGTCTTTCAGCAACAGGCTACTCTCTCTCACTCACTCTCTCTCGTCTTTCCAACAACAGGCTACTCTCTCGCTCTCTCTCTACTCACTCACTGTCGTCTTTCAGCGACAGGCTACTCTCTCTCTCTCTTGTCTTTCAGCAACAGGCTACTCTCTCTCTCACTCACTCTCTCTCGTCTTTCAACAACGGCTACTCTCTCTCTCTCTCGCTCTCTCGTCTTTCAACAACAGGCTACTCTCTCTCTCGTCTTTCAGCAACAGGCTGCTCTCTCGCTCTCTCTCTCTCTCTCTTTCGTCTTTAAACAACAGGCTGCTCTCTCGCTCTCTCTCGCTCTCTCTTTCGTCTTTAAGCAACAGGCTACTCTCTCTCTCTCGTCTTTCAACTACAGGCTACTCTCTCTCTCTCGTCTTTCAACAACAGGCTACTCTCCCCTCGCTCTCTCTCGTCTTTCAGCAACAGGCTACTCTCTCTCTCGATCTTTCAGCAACAGGCTACTCTCTCTCTCGTCTTTCAGCAACAGGCTACTCTCTCTCTCGTCTTTCAGCAACAGGCTACTCTCTCTCTCTCTCGTCTTTCCAGCAACAGGCTACTCTCTCTCTCTCGTCTTTCAGCAACAGGCTACTCTCTCTCTCTCGTCTTTCAGCAACAGGCTACTCTCTCTCGTCTTTCAGCAACAGGCTACTCTCTCTCTCGTCTTTCAGCAACAGGCTACTCTCTCCCTCTCTCTCTCGTCTTTCAGCAACAGGCTACTCTCTCTCTCGTCTTTCAGCAACAGGCTACTCTCTCTCACTCACTCTCTCTCGTCTTTCAACAACAGGCTACTCTCGCTCTCGTCTTTCCTAGCAACAGGCTACTCTCTCTCCCACTCACTCTCTCTCGTCTTTCAACAACAGGCTACTCTCTCGCTCTCTCTCACTCACTCACTCTCGTCTTTCAGCGACAGGCTACTCTCTCTCTCTCTTTCAGCGACAGGCTACTCTCTCTCGCTCTCTCTCTCTCACTCTCTCGTCTTTCAGCGACAGGCTACTCTCTCTCTCTCTCTCTCACTCACTCTCTCTCGTCTTTCAGCGACAGGCTACTCTCTCTCTCCGTTTTTCAGCCGACAGGCTACTCTCTCTCTCTCGTCTTTCAGCGACAGGCTACTCTCTCTCTCGTCTTTCAGCAACAGGCTACTCTCTCTCTCTCTCTCTCGTCTTTCAGCAACAGGCTACTCTCTCTCGTCTTTCAGCAACAGGCTACTCTCTCGGCTCTCTCTCCACTCACTCCTCTCGTCTTTCAGCAACAGGCTACTCTCTCTCTCTCTCGTCTTTCAGCAACAGGCTTCTCTCTCTCGTCTTTCAGCAACAGGCTACTCTCTCTCTCGCTCTCTCGTCTTTCAGCAACAGGCTACTCTCTCTCTCGTCTTTCAGCAACAGGCTACTCTCTCTCTCGCTCTCTCTCTCTCTCGTCTTTCAGCAACAGGCTACACTCTCTCTCTCTCTCTCTCTCTCTCTCGTCTTTCCAGCAACAGGCTACTCTCTCTCTCGCTCTCTCTCTGTCGTCTTTCAGCAACAGGCTACTCTCTCTCGTCTTTCAGCAACAGGCTACTCTCTCGTCTTTCAACACGGCTACTCTCTCTCTCGCTCTCTCTCTCTCGTCTTTCAGCAACAGGCTACTCTCTCTCTCTCTCGTCTTTCAGCAACAGGCTTCTCTCTCTCTCGCTCTCTCTTTCGTCTTTAACCAACAGGCTGCTCTCTCGCTCTCTCTCGCTCTCTCTTTCGTCTTTAAGCAACAGGCTACTCTCGCACTCTCTCTCGCTCTCTCGTCTTTCAACAACAGGCTACTCTCTCTCTCTCTCTGTCTTTCAACAACGGCTACTCTCTCCCTCGCTCTCTCGTCTTTCAGCAACAGGCTACTCTCTCTCTCTGTCTTTCCAGCAACAGGCTACTCTCTCTCTCGTCTTTCAGCAACAGGCTACTCTCTCTCTCTCTCTCTCGTCTTTCAACAACAGGCTACTCTCTCTCTCTCTCTCGTCTTTCAACAACAGGCTACTCTCTCTCTCTCTCTCGTCTTTCAACAACAGGCTACTCTCTCTCTCTCGTCTTTCAACAACAGGCTACTCTCTCCTCGCCTCTCGTCTTTCAGCAACAGGCTACTCTCTCTCTCGATCTTTCAGCAACAGGCTACTCTCTCTCTCTCGTCTTTCAGCAACAGGCTACTCTCTCTCTCTCTCGTCTTTCAGCAACAGGCTACTCTCTCTCTCTCGTCTTTCCAGCAACAGGCTACTCTCTCTCTCTCCGCTCTTTCAGCAACAGGCTACTCTCTCCCTCTCTCTCATCTTTCAGCAACAGGCTACTCTCTCTCTCGTCTTTCAGCAACAGGCTACTCTCTCTCCCACTCACTCTCTCTCGTCTTTCAACAACAGGCTACTCTCTCGCTCTCTCTCACTCACTCACTCTCGTCTTTCAGCGACAGGCTACTCTCTCTCTCTCGTCTTTCAGCAACAGGCTACTCTCTCTCTTACTCACTCTCTCTCGTCTTTCAACAACAGGCTACTCTCTCTCTCTCTCCGCTCTCTCGTCTTTCAACAACAGGCTACTCTCTCTCTCGTCTTTCAGCAACAGGCTGCTCTCTCGCTCTCTCTCTCTCTCGCTCTCTCTTTCGTCTTTAAGCAACAGGCTGCTCTCTCGCTCTCTCTACCACTCTCTCTTTCGTCTTTAAGCAACAGGCTACTCTCTCTCTCTATTCTTTCCAACTACAGGCTACTCTCTCTCTCTCTCTAGTCTTTCAACAACAGGCTACTCTCTCCCTCGCTCTCTCGTCTTTCAGCAACAGGCTACTCTCTCTCTCGTCTTTCAGCAACAGGCTACTCTCTCTCTCGTCTTTCAGCAACAGGCTACTCTCTCTCGTCTTTCAGCAACAGGCTACTCTCTCTCTCGTCTTTCAGCAACAGGCTACTCTCTCTCTCTCGTCTTTCAGCATGAGGCTACTCTCTCTCTCTCGTCTTTCAGCAACAGGCTACTCTCTCTCTCGTCTTTCAGCAACAGGCTACTCTCTCCCTCTCTCTCTTGTCTTTAAGCAACAGGCTACTCTCGCTCTCTCTCTCTCTCTCTCTCGCTCTCTCTTTCGTCTTTAAGCAACAGGCTGCTCTCTCGCGCTCTCTCTCTCGCTCTCTCTTTTCGTCTTTAAGCAACCAGGCTACTCTCTCTCTCTCTCTCGCTCTCTCGTCTTTCAACAACAGGCTACTCTCTCTCTCGTCTTTCAGCAACAGGCTGCTCTCTCGCTCTCTCTCTCTCTCTCGCTCTCTCTTTCGGTCTTTAAGCAACAGGCTGCTCTCTCGCTCTCTCTCGCTCTCTCTTTCGTCTTTAAGCAACAGGCTACTCTCGCACTCTCTCTCGCGCTCTCTCGGTCTTTCAACAACAGGCTACTCTCTCTCTCTCTCGTCTTTCAACAACAGGCTACTCTCTCCCTCGCTCTCTCGTCTTTCAGCAACAGGCTACTCTCTCTCTCGTCTTTCAGCAACAGGCTACTCTCTCTCGTCTTTCAGCAACAGGCTACTCTCTCTCTCGTCTTTCAGCAACAGGCTACTCTCTCTCTCTCTCTCTCTCTCGTCTTTCAACAACAGGCTACTCTCTCTCTCTCTCGTCTTTCAACAACAGGCTACTCTCTCTCTCTCTCTCGTCTTTCAACAACAGGCTACTCTCTCTCTCTCGTCTTTCAACAACAGGCTACTCTCTCCCTCGCTCTCTCGTCTTTCAGCAACAGGCTACTCTCTCTCTCGTCTTTCAGCAACAGGCTACTCTCTCTCTCTCGTCTTTCAGCAACAGGCTACTCTCTCTCTCTCGTCTTTCAGCAACAGGCCTCTCTCTCTCTCTCTCATCTTTCAGCAACAGGCTACTCTCTCTCTCTCGTCTTTCAGCAACAGGCTACTCTCTCTCCTCTCTCTCATCTTTCAGCAACAGGCTACTCTCTCTCGTCTTTCTAGCAACAGGCTACTCTCTCTCACTCACTCTCTCTCGTCTTTCAACAACAGGCTACTCTCTCGCTCTCTCTCACTCACTCACTGTCGTCTTTCAGCGACAGGCTACTCTCTCTCTCTCGTCTTTCAGCAACAGGCTACTCTCTCTCTCACTCACTCTCTCTCGTCTTTCAACAACAGGCTACTCTCTCTCTCTCTCGCTCTCTCGTCTTTCAACAACAGGCTACTCTCTCTCTCGTCTTTCAGCAACAGGCTGCTCTCTCGCTCTCTCTCTCTCTCTCTTTACGTCTTTAAGCAACAGGCTGCTCTCTCGCTCTCTCTCGCTCTCTCTTTCGTCTTTAAGCAACAGGCTACTCTCTCTCTCTCGTCTTTCAACTACAGGCTACTCTCTCTCTCTCGTCTTTCAACAACAGGCTACTCTCTCCCTCGCTCTCTCGTCTTTCACAACAGGCTACTCTCTCTCTCGTCTTTCAGCAACAGGCTACTCTCTCTCTCGTCTTTCAGCAACAGGCTACTCTCTCTCTCGTCTTTCAGCAACAGGCTACTCTCTCTCTCTCTGTCTTTCAGCAACAGGCTACTCTCTCTCTCTCGTCTTTCCAGCAACAGGCTACTCTCTCTCTCTCGTCTTTCAGCAACAGGCTACTCTCTCTCGTCTTTCAGCAACAGGCTACTCTCTCTCTCGTCTTTCAGCAACAGGCTACTCTCTCCCTCTCTCTCTCGTCTTTCAGCAACAGGCTACTCTCTCTCTCGTCTTTCAGCAACAGGCTACTCTCTCTCACTCACTCTCTCCGTCTTTCAA
>NW_025550200.1:0-12500 GCF_905237065.1 Salmo salar | reverse complement strand
GCTCTCTCCGCTCTCTCTTTCGTCTTTAAGCAACAGGCTACTCTCGCACTCTCTCTCGCCTCTCTCGTCTTTCAACAACAGGCTACTCTCTCTCTCTCTCTGTCTTTCCAACAACAGGCTACTCTCTCCCTCGCTCTCTCGTCTTTCAGCAACAGGCTACTCTCTCTCTCGTCTTTCAGCAACGGCTACTCTCTCTCTCGTCTTTCAGCAACAGGCTACTCTCTCTCTCGTCTTTCAGCAACAGGCTACTCTCTCTCTCTCTCTCTCTCGTCTTTCAACAACAGGCTACTCTCTCTCTCTCTCTCTCGTCTTTCAACAACAGGCTACTCTCTCTCTCTCTCTCTCCGTCTTTCAACAACGGCTACTCTCTCTCTCTCTCTCGTCTTTCAACAACAGGCTACTCTCTCTCTCTCTCTCGTCTTTCAACAACAGGCTACTCTCTCTCTCTCGTCTTTCAACAACGGCTACTCTCTCCCTCGCTCTCTCGTCTTTCAGCAACAGGCTACTCTCTCTCTCTCGTCTTTCAGCAACAGGCTACTCTCTCTCTCTCTCGTCTTTCAGCAACAGGCTACTCTCTCTCTCTCGTCTTTCAGCAACAGGCTACTCTCTCTCTCTCGTCTTTCAGCAACAGGCTACTCTCTCCCTCTCTCTCGTCTTTCAGCAACAGGCTACTCTCTCTCTCGTCTTTCAGCAACAGGCTACTCTCTCTCACTCACTCTCTCTCGTCTTTCAACAACAGGCTACTCTCTCGCTCTCTCTCTCACTCACTCACTCTCGTCTTTCAGCGACAGGCTACTCTCTCTCTCTCGTCTTTCAGCAACAGGCTACTCTCTCTCTCACTCCACTCTCTCTCGTCTTTCAACAACAGGCTACTCTCTCTCTCTCTCGCTCTCTCGTCTTTCAACAACAGCTACTCTCTCTCTCGTCTTTCAGCAACGGCTGCTCTCTCGCTCTCTCTCTCTCTCTCTCTCGCTCTCTCTTTCGTCTTTAAGCAACAGGCTGCTCTCTCGCTCTCTCTCGCTCTCTCTTTCGTCTTTAAGCAACAGGCTACTCTCTCTCTCTATTCTTTCAACTACAGGCTACTCTCTCTCTCTCTCTCGTCTTTCAACAACAGGCTACTCTCTCCCTCGCTCTCTCGTCTTTCAGCAACAGGCTACTCTCTCTCTCGTCTTTCAGCAACAGGCTACTCTCTCTCTCGTCTTTCAGCAACAGGCTACTCTCTCTCTCGTCTTTCAGCAACAGGCTACTCTCTCTCTCGTCTTTCAGCAACAGGCTACTCTCTCTCTCTCGTCTTTCAGCAACAGGCTACTCTCTCTCTCTCGTCTTTCAGCAACAGGCTACTCTCTCTCGTCTTTCAGCAACAGGCTACTCTCTCTCTCGTCTTTCAGCAACAGGCTACTCTCTCTCTCGTCTTTCCAGCAACAGGCTACTCTCTCTCACTCACTCTCTCTCGTCTTTCAACAACAGGCTACTCTCGCTCTCGTCTTTCAGCAACAGGCTACTCTCTCTCACTCACTCTCTCTCGTCTTTCAACAACAGGCTACTCTCTCGCTCTCTCTCACTCACTCACTCTCGTCTTTCAGCGACAGGCTACTCTCTCTCTCTCGTCTTTCAGCGACGCTACTCTCTCTCCGCTCTCTCTCTCTCACTCTCTCGTCTTTCAGCGACAGGCTACTCTCTCTCTCTCTCTCTCTCACTCACTCACTCTCGTCTTTCAGCGACAGGCTACTCTCTCTCTCTCGTTTTTCAGCGACAGGCTACTCTCTCTCTCTGGTCTTTCAGCGACAGGCTACTCTCTCTCGTCTTTCAGCAACAGGCTACTCTCTCTCTCTCTCTCTCTCTCGTCTTTCCAGCAACAGGCTACTCTCTCTCGTCTTTCAGCAACAGGCTACTCTCTCTCTCTCTGTCTTTCAGCAACAGGCTACTCTCTCGTCTTTCAGCAACAGGCTGCTCTCTCGCTCTCTCTCGCTCTCTCTTTCGTCTTTAAGCAACAGGCTACTCTCGCACTCTCTCTCGCGCTCTCTCGTCTTTCAACAACAGGCTACTCTCTCTCTCTCCTCTTTCAACAACAGGCTACTCTCTCCCTCGCTCTCTCGTCTTTCAGCAACAGGCTACTCTCTCTCTCGTCTTTCAGCAACAGGCTACTCTCTCTCTCTCTTTCAGCAACAGGCTACTCTCTCTCTCTCTCTCTCCTCGTCTTTCAACAACAGGCTACTCTCTCTCTCTCTCTCTCGTCTTTCAACAACAGGCTACTCTCTCTCTCTCTCGTCTTTCAACAACAGGCTACTCTCTCTCTCTCTCTCGTCTTTCAACAACAGGCTACTCTCTCTCTCTCGTCTTTCAACAACAGGCTACTCTCTCGCTCTCTCTCACTCACTCACTCTCTGTCTTTCAGCGACAGGCTCCTCTCTCTCTCTCGTCTTTCAGCGACAGGCTACTCTCTCTCTCGCTCTCTCTCTCTCACTCTCTCGTCTTTCAGCTTGACAGGCTACTCTCTCTCTCTCTCTCTCACTCACTCACTCTCGTCTTTCAGCGACAGGCTACTCTCTCTCTCTCGTTTTTCAGCGACAGGCTACTCTCTCTCTCCGTCTTTCAGCCGACAGGCTACTCTCTCTCGTCTTTCAGCAACAGGCTACTCTCTCTCTCTCTCTCTCTCGTCTTTCCAGCAACAGGCTACTCTCTCTCTCGTCTTTCAGCAACAGGCTACTCTCTCTCTCTCTCGTCTTTCAGCAACAGGCTACTCTCTCTCGTCTTTCAGCAACAGGCTGCTCTCTCGCTCTCTCTCGCTCTCTCTTTCGTCTTTAAGCAACAGGCTACTCTCGCACTCTCTCACGCTCTCTCGTCTTTCAACAACAGGCTACTCTCTCTCTCTCGTCTTTCAACAACAGGCTACTCTCTCCCTCGCTCTCTCGTCTTTCAGCAACAGGCTGCTCTCTCTCTCGTCTTTCAGCAACAGGCTACTCTCTCTCTCGTCTTTCAGCAACAGGCTACTCTCTCTCTCGTCTTTCAGCAACAGGCTACTCTCTCTCTCTCTCTCTCTCTCGTCTTTCAACAGCAGGCTACTCTCTCTCTCTCTCTCTGCGTCTTTCAACAACAGGCTACTCTCTCTCTCTCTCTCGTCTTTCAACAACAGGCTACTCTCTCTCTCTCTCTCGTCTTTCAACAACAGGCTACTCTCTCTCTCTCGTCTTTCAACAACAGGCTACTCTCTCCCTCGCTCTCTCGTCTTTCAGCAACAGGCTACTCTCTCTCTCTCGTCTTTCAGCAACAGGCTACTCTCTCTCTCTCTCGTCTTTCAGCGACAGGCTACTCTCTCTCTCTCGTCTTTCAGCAACAGCTACTCTCTCTCTCACTCACTCTCTCTCGTCTTTCAACAACAGGCTACTCTCTCTCTCTCTCGCTCTCTCGTCTTTCAACAACAGGCTACTCTCTCTCTCGTCTTTCAGCAACAGGCTGCTCTCTCGCTCTCTCTCTCTCTCTCTCGCTCTCTCTTTCGTCTTTAAGCAACAGGCTGCTCTCTCGCTCTCTCTCGCTCTCTCTTTCGTCTTTAAGCAACAGGCTACTCTCTCTCTCTATTCTTTCAACTACAGGCTACTCTCTCTCTCTCTCTCGTCTTTCAACAACAGGCTACTCTCTCCCTCGCTCTCTCGTCTTTCAGCAACAGGCTACTCTCTCTCTCGTCTTTCAGCAACAGGCTACTCTCTCTTCGTCTTTCAGCAACAGGCTACTCTCTCTCTCGTCTTTCAGCAACAGGCTACTCTCTCTCTCGTCTTTCAGCAACAGGCTACTCTCTCTCTCTCGTCTTTCAGCAACAGGCTACTCTCTCTCTCTCGTCTTTCAGCAACAGGCTACTCTCTCTCGTCTTTCAGCAACAGGCTACTCTCTCTCTCGTCTTTCAGCAACAGGCTACTCTCTCTCCGTCTTTCAGCAACAGGCTACTCTCTCTCACTCACTCTCTCTCGTCTTTCAACAACAGGCTACTCTCGCTCTCGTCTTTCAGCAACAGGCTACTCTCTCTCACTCACTCTCTCTCGTCTTTCAACAACAGGCTACTCTCTCGCTCTCTCTCACTCACTCACTCTCGTCTTTCAGCACAGGCTACTCTCTCTCTCGTCTTTCAGCGACAGGCTACTCTCTCTCTCGCTCTCTCTCTCTCACTCTCTCGTCTTTCAGCGACAGGCTACTCTCTCTCTCTCTCTCTCACTCACTCACTCTCGTCTTTCAGCGACAGGCTACTCTCTCTCTCTCGTTTTTCAGCGCAGGCTACTCTCTCTCTCTCGTCTTTCAGCGACAGGCTACTCTCTCTCGTCTTTCAGCAACAGGCTACTCTCTCTCTCTCTCTCTCTCTCGTCTTTCAGCAACAGGCTACTCTCTCTCGTCTTTCAGCAACAGGCTACTCTCTCGCTCTCTCTCACTCCCACTCGCTCTCGTCTTTCAGCAACAGGCTACTCTCTCTCTCTCTCTGTCTTTCAGCAACAGGCTTCTCTCTCTCGATCTTTCAGCAACAGGCTACTCTCTCTCTCGGCTCTCTCGTCTTTCAGCAACAGGCTACTCTCTCTCTCTCGTCTTTCAGCAACAGGCTACTCTCTCTCTCGCTC
The DNA here is from genome assembly GCF_905237065.1 of Salmo salar. Taxonomy (NCBI): domain Eukaryota; kingdom Metazoa; phylum Chordata; class Actinopteri; order Salmoniformes; family Salmonidae; genus Salmo; species Salmo salar. The sequence goes on along the minus strand of NW_025550200.1, from coordinate 7,902 downwards.
TCTCTCTCTCTCGTCTTTCAGCAACAGGGCTACTCTCTCTCGTCTTTCAGCAACAGGCTACCTCTCTCTCTCTCTCTCTCTCTCTCTCGTCTTTCAGCAACAGGCTACTCTCTCTCCGCTCTCTCTCTGTCGTCTTTCAGCAACAGGCTACTCTCTCTCGTCTTTCAGCAACAGGCTACTCTCTCGTCTTTCAACAACAGGCTACTCTCTCTCCGCTCTCTCTCTCTCGTCTTTCAGCAACAGGCTACTCTCTCTCTCTCTCGTCTTTCAGCAACAGGCTTCTCTCTCTCTCGCTCTCTCTCGTCTTTCAGCAACAGGCTTCTCTCTCTCTCTCGTCTTTCAGCAACAGGCTTCTCTCTCTCTCATCTTTCAGCAACAGGCTACTCTCTCTCGCTCTCTCTCTCGTCTTTCAGCAACAGGCTGCTCTCTCTCTCGTCTTTCAGCAACAGGCTTCTCTCTCTCATCTTTCAGCAACAGGCTACTCTCTCTCTCTCTCGTCTTTCAGCAACAGGCTTCTCTCTCTCTCTCGTCTTTCAGCAACAGGCTACTCTCTCTCGTCTTTCAGCAACAGGCTACTCTCTCTCTCGTCTTTCAGCAACAGGCTACTCTCTCTCTCTCTCGTCTTTCAGCAACAGGCTTCTTTCTCTCGTCTTTCAGCAACAGGCTACTCTCTCTCTCTCCGTCTTTCAGCGACAGGCTACTCTCTCTCGTCTTTCAGCAACAGGCTACTCTCTCTCGTCTTTCAGCAACAGGCTACTCTCTCGTCTTTCAACAACAGGCTACTCTCTCTCTGCTCTCTCTCTCTCGTCTTTCAGCAACAGGCTACTCTCTCTCTCTCTCGTCTTTCAGCAACAGGCTTCTCTCTCTCTCGCTCTCTCTTTCGTCTTTAAGCAACAGGCTCTCTCTCGCTCTCTCTCGCTCTCTCTTTCGTCTTTAAGCAACGGCTACTCTCGCACTCTCTCTCGCGCTCTCTCGTCTTTCAACAACAGGCTACTCTCTCTCTCTCGTCTTTCAACAACAGTCTACTCTCTCCCTCGCTCTCTCGTCTTTCAGCAACAGGCTACTCTCTCTCTCGTCTTTCAGCAACAGGCTACTCTCTCTCTCGTCTTTCAGCAACAGGCTACTCTCTCTCTGTCTTTCAGCAACAGGCTACTCTCTCTCTCTCTCTCTCTCTCGTCTTTCAACAACAGGCTACTCTCTCTCTCTCTCTCGATCTTTCAACAACAGGCTACTCTCTCTCTCTCTCTCGTCTTTCAACAACAGGCTACTCTCTCCTCGCTCTCTCGTCTTTCAGCAACAGGCTACTCTCTCTCTGTCTTTCCGCAACAGGCTACTCTCTCTCTCTCGTCTTTCAGCAACAGACTACTCTCTCTCTCTCGTCTTTCAGCAACAGGCTACTCTCTCTCTCTCGTCTTTCAGCAACAGGCTACTCTCTCTCTCTCGTCTTTCAGCAACAGCTACTCTCTCCCTCTCTCTCATCTTTCAGCAACAGGCTACTCTCTCTCTCGTCTTTCAGCAACAGGCTACTCTCTCTCACTCACTCTCTCTCGTCTTTCAACAACAGGCTACTCTCTCGCTCTCTCTCACTCCTCACTCTCGTCTTTCAGCGACAGGCTACTCTCTCTCTCTTCTTTCAGCAACAGGCTACTCTCTCACTCACTCTCTCTCGTCTTTCAACACAGGCTCTCTCTCTCTCTCTCCTCTCTCGTCTTTCAACAACAGGCTACTCTCTCTCTCTCTTTCAGCAACGGCTCTCTCTCGCTCTCTTTCTCTCTCTCTCGCTCTCTCTTTCGTCTTTAAGCAACAGGCTCTCTCTCCTCTCTCTCGCTCTCTCTTTTTGTCTTTAAGCAACAGGCTACTCTCTCTCTCTCGTCTTTCACTACAGCTACTCTCTCTCTCTCTCTCTCGTCTTTCAACAACAGGCTACTCTCTCTCTCTCTTTCAACAACAGCTACTCTCTCCCTCGCTCTCTCGTCTTTCAGCAACAGGCTACTCTCTCTCTCGTCTTTCAGCAACAGGCTACTCTCTCTCTCGTCTTTCAGCAACAGGCTACTCTCTCTCTCGTCTTTCAGCAACAGGCTACTCTCTCTCTCGTCTTTCAGCAACGGCTACTCTCTCTGGTCTTTCAGCAACAGGCTACTCTCTCTCTCTCGTCTTTCAGCAACAGCTACTCTCTCTCGTCTTTCGCAACAGGCTACTCTCTCTCTCGTCTTTCACACCTACTCTCTCCCTCTCTCTCTCGTCTTTCAGCAACGGGCTACTCTCTCTCTCGTCTTTCAGCAACAGGCTTCTCTCTCTCTCTCACTCTCTCTTCTTTCAACACGCTACTCTCGCTCTCGTCTTTCCAGCAACAGTCTACTCTCTCTCACTCACTCTCTCTCGATCTTTCAACAACAGGCTACTCTCTCCTCTCTCTCACTCACTCTCTGTCTTTCAAGCGACGGGCTACTCTCTCTCTCGTCTTTCAGCCCGGCTACTCTCTCTCTCGCTCTCTCTCTCTCACTCTCTCGTCTTTCAGCCCTCTCCCTCTCTCTCTCCTCCTCTCCTCTCGTCTTTCAGCGACAGCTACTCTCTCTCGTCTTTCACAACACTACTCTCTCTCTCTCTCTCTCTCTCGTCTTTCAGCACGGCTACTCTCTCTCTCTTTCAGCAACTACTCTCTCGCTCTCTCTCACTCACTCTCTCGTCTTTCAGCACCTACTCTCTCTCTCTCCGTCTTTCAGCTTCTCTCTCTGTCTTTCAGCAACGCTACTCTCTCTCTCTCTCTCGTCTTTCAGCAACAGGCTACTCTCTCTCTCTCTCTTTCAGCCAGCTACTCTCTCTCTCTCTCGTCTTACTTCTCTCTTCGTCTTTCACAACCTACTCTCTTCTCCTCTCGTCTTTCAGCGACACTCTCTCTCTCTTTCTTTCAGCAACACTACTCTCTCTCTCGCTCTCTCTCTCTCGTCTTTCAGCAACACTTCTCTCTCTCGTCTTTCACCAACAGCTACACTCTCTCTCTCTCTCTCTCTCTCTCTCTCGTCTTTCAGCAACAGCTACTCTCTCTCTCGCTCTCTCTCTGTCGTCTTTCAGCAACAGGCTACTCTCTCTCGTCTTTCAGCAACAGGCTTCTCTCTCGTCTTTCAACAACAGGCTACTCTCTCTCTCGCTCTCTCTCTCCTGTCTTTCATCAACACTACTCTCTCTCTCTCTGTCTTTCAGCAACAGGCTTCTCTCTCTCTCGCTCTCTCTCTCTCGATCTTTCCAGCAACAGGCTTCTCTCTCTCTCTAGTCTTTCAGCAACAGGCTTCTCTCTCTCTCATCTTTCAGCAACAGGCTACTCTCTCTCTCTCTCTCTCTCGTCTTTCAGCAACACTGCTCTCTCTCTCGATCTTTCAGCAACAGGCTACTCTCTCTCTCTCTCGTCTTTCACCACCAGCTTCTCTCTCTCTCTTCTTTCCAGCAACAGCTACTCTCTCTTCTTTCAGCAACAGGCTACTCTCTCTCTCGTCTTTCAGCAACAGGCTACTCTCTCTCTCGTCTTTCAGCAACAGGCTTCTTTCTCTCGTCTTTCAGCAACAGGCTACTCTCTCTCTCTCTCGTTTTTCGCGACAGCTACTCTCTCTCGTCTTTCAGCAACTCTCTCTTCGTCTTTCAGCAACAGCTACTCTCTGTCTTTCAGCAACCTACTCTCTCTCTCCTCTCTCTCTCTCGTCTTTCACAACCTACTCTCTCTCTCTCTCTTTCAGCAACAGGCTTCTCTCTCTCTCCTCTCTCTTTGTCTTTAACCACGGCTGCTCTCTCCTTCTTCGCTCTCTCTTTCGGTCTTTAGCAACAGGCTACTCTCCACTCTCTCTCCCTCTCTCGTCTTTCAACAACAGCTACTCTCTCTCTCTCTCGTCTTTCAGCAACAGTCTACTCTCTCCTTCGCTCTCTCGTCTTTCAGCAACAGGCTACTCTCTCTCTCGTCTTTCAGCAACAGGCTACTCTCTCTCTCGTCTTTCAGCAACACTACTCTCTCTCTCGTCTTTCAGCAACAGACTTCTCTCTCTCTCTCTCTCTCTCTGTCTTTCAACAACAGCTACTCTCTCTCTCTCTCTCGTCTTTCACGGCTTCTCTCTCTCTCTCTCTGTCTTTCCAAAACTACTCTCTCTCTCTCGTCTTTCAACAACCTTCCTTCGCTCTCTCGTCTTTCGCAACAGCTACTCTCTCTCTCGTCTTTCACAACGGCTACTCTCTCTCTCTCTCTTTCACAACCTCTCTCTCTCTCTGTCTTTCCCTACTCTCTCTCTCTCGTCTTTCAGCAACAGGCTACTCTCTCTCTCGTCTTTCAGCAACAGCTACTCTCTCCCTCTCTCTCATCTTTCAGCAACAGCTACTCTCTCTCTCTCTTTCCAACAGGCTACTCTCTCTCACTCACTCTCTCTTCTTTCACACAGGCTACTCTCTCTCTCTCTCTCCCACTCACTCCTCTCGTCTTTCCGCAGGCTACTCCCCTCTTCTTTCAGCAACAGGCTATCTCTCTCTCACTCCCTCTCTCTCGTCTTTCAACAACAGGCTACTCTCTCTCTCTCTCTCGCTCTCTCGTCTTTCAACAACAGGCTACTCTCTCTCTCGTCTTTCAGCAACAGGCTGCTCTCTCGCTCTCTTTCTCTCTCTCTCCTCTCTCTTTCGGTCTTTAAGCAACAGGCTGCTCTCTCGCTCTCTCTCGCTCTCTCTTTCGTCTTTAAGCAACAGGCTACTCTCTCTCTCTCTCTCTCTCTCGTCTTTCAGCACAGGCTACTCTCTCTCTCTCGTCTTTCAACAACAGCTACTCTCTCCCTCCTCTCTGTCTTTCAGCAACAGGCTACTCTCTCTCTCGTCTTTCAGCAACAGGCTACTCTCTCTCTGTCTTTCAGCAACAGTCTACTCTCTCTCTCGTCTTTCAGCAACAGGCTACTCTCTCTCTCGTCTTTCAGCAACAGGCTACTCTCTCTCTCGTCTTTCAGCAACACTACTCTCTCTCTCTCGTCTTTCAGCAGCAGGCTACTCTCTCTCTCTCGTCTTTCAGCAACGGCTACTCTCTCTCTCGTCTTTACAGCAACGGCTACTCTCTCCCTCTCTCTCTCGTCTTTCACAACGGCTACTCTCTCTCTCGTCTTTCAGCAACAGGCTACTCTCTCTCACTCACTCTCTCTCGTCTTTCAACAACAGCTACTCTCCTCTTCTTCACAACGCTACTCTCTCTCACTCACTCTCTCTCGTCTTTCAACACAGCTACTCTCTCTCTCTCTCACTCACTCCCTCTCTCTTTCAGCGACAGGCTACTCTCTCTCTCTTCTTTCAGCGACAGCTACTCTCTCTCTCGCTCTCTCTCTCTCACTCTCTCGTCTTTCAGCGACACTACTCTCTCTCACCCCCTCTCGTCTTTCACGACAGCTTCTCTCTCTCTCTCGTTTTTCAGCACAGCTACTCTCTCTCTCTCGTCTTTCGCGACAGCTACTCTCTCTCGTCTTTCAGCAACAGGCTACTCTCTCTCTCTCTCTCTCTCTCTCCGTCTTTCAGCAACCTACTCTCTCTGTCTTTCAGCAACACTACTCTCTCGCTCTCTCTCACTCACTCCTCTCTCTTTCAGCAACAGGCTATCTCTCTCTCTCTCGTCTTTCAGCAACAGGCTTCTCTCTCTCGTCTTTCAGCAACAGCTACTCTCTCTCTCGCTCTCTCGTCTTTCAGCAACGGCTACTCTCTCTCTCTCATCTTTCAGCAACAGGCTACTCTCTCTCTGCGCTCTCTCTCTCTCTCTCTTTCCAGCAACAGGCTACTCTCTCTCTCTTTCCAACAGGCTACTCTCTCGTCTTTCAACAACAGCTACTCTCTCTCTCGCTCTCTCTCTCTCGTCTTTCGCAAAGGCTTCTCTCTCTCTCTCTCTCTCTCTCGTCTTTCAGCACAGGCTACTCTCTCTCTCGCTCTCTCTCTGTCTCTTTCACAACAGCTACTCTCTCTGTCTTTCAGCAACGCTACTCTCTCGTCTTTCAACACCTACTCTCTCTCTCCTCTCTCTCTCTCGTCTTTCAGCAGCAGACTACTCTCTCTCTCTCTCGTCTTTCAGCAACAGGCTTCTCTCTCTCTCGCTCTCTCTCTCTCGATCTTTCAGCAACAGGCTTCTCTCTCTCTCTCATCTTTCAGCAACAGGCTTCTCTCTCTCTCATCTTTCAGCAACAGGCTACTCTCTCTCGCTCTCTCTCTCGTCTTTCAGCAACAGGCTGCTCTCTCTCTCGTCTTTCCACGCTTCTCTCTCATCTTTCAGCAACAGGCTACTCTCTCTCTCTCTCTGTCTTTCAGCAGCAGGCTTCTCTCTCTCTCTCTCTTTCAGCAACGCTACTCTCTCTCGTCTTTCAGCAACAGGCTACTCTCTCTCTCGTCTTTCAGCAACAGGCTACTCTCTCTCTCTCTCGTCTTTCAGCAACAGGCTTCTTTCTCTCGTCTTTCAGCAACAGGCTACTCTCTCTCTCTCTCGTCTTTCGCGACAGGCTACTCTCTCTCGAATCTTTCAGCAACAGCTACTCTCTCTCGTCTTTCAGCAACCTTTCTCTTCTTTCAGCATCCTACTCTCTCTCTGTTCTCTCTCTCTCTCTTTCAGCAACAGCTACTCTCTCTCTCTCTCGTCTTTCAGCAACAGGCTTCTCTCTCTCTCGCTCTCTCTTTCGTCTTTAACAACAGGCTGCTCTCTCCTCTCTCTCCTCTCTCTTTTCTTTAAGCAACAGTCTACTCTCGCACTCTCTCTCTCTCTCTCTCGTCTTTCAACAACCTACTCTCTCTCTCTTCTCTTTCAACAACAGTCTACTCTCTCCCTCGCTCTCTATCTTTCACAACGCTACTCTCTCTCTCGTCTTTCAGCAACAGCTACTCTCTTCTCGTCTTTCAGCAACGGCTACTCTCTCTCTGTCTTTCACAACGCTACTCTCTCTCTCTCTCTCTCTCTCGTCTTTCAACAACAGCTACTCTCTCTCTCTCTCTCTCTTTCAACAACAGCTACTCTCTCTCTCTCTCTCGTCTTTCACACAGCTACTCTCTCTCTCTCGTCTTTCAACAACAGGCTACTCTCTCCCTCGCTCTCTCGTCTTTCAGCAACAGCTACTCTCTCTCTCGTCTTTCAGCAACAGGCTACTCTCTCTCTCTTCTTTTCAGCAACAGGCTACTCTCTCTCTCTCGTCTTTCCCAGGCTACTCTCTCTCTCTCGTCTTTCAGCACAACAGCTACTCTCTCTCTCCTCTGTCTTTTTCAGCAACAGCTACTCTCTCCCTCTCTCTCTATCTTTCGCAACAGCTACTCTCTTTCGATCTTTCAGCACGCTCTCTCTCTACTCACTCTCTCGTCTTTCACAACGGCTACTCTCTCCACTCTCTCTCACTCACTCACTCTTCTTTCACTGACATCTACTCTCTCTCTCTTGTCTTTCAGCACCTCTCTCTCCTCACTCTCTCTCGTCTTTCACAACCTACTCTCCTCTCTCTCCTCTCTCGTCTTTCAACACACTACTCTCTCGTCTTTCAGCAACGGCTGCTCTCTCGCTCCTCTTTCTCTCTCTCTGTTCTCTCTTTCGTCTTTAAGCAACAGGCTGCTCTCTCGCTCTCTACTCGCTCTCTCTCTTCGGTCTTTAACGGCAACAGCTACTCTCTCTCTCTTCTTTCAACTACAGGCTACTCTCTCTCTCTCTCTCTCTCTCTCGTCTTTCTAACAACCTACTCTCTCTCTCTCGTCTTTCAACAACAGGCTACTCTCTCCCTACGCTCTCTCGTCTTTCCAGCCAACAGGCTACTCTCTCTCTCGTCTTTCAGCAACACTTCTCTCTCTCTCGTCTCTTCAGCAACAGGCTACTCTCTCTCTCGTCTTTCAGCAACGGCTACTCTCTTCTTCGTCTTTCCAGCAACAGGCTACTCTCTC
>NW_025550199.1:0-7407 GCF_905237065.1 Salmo salar | reverse complement strand
GCCATCCTGTACCTGTCCCGCGAGGTGTGATGTTCGGATATACCGATCCTGTGCAGGTGTTGTTACACGTGGTCTGCCACTGCGAGGACAATCAGCTGTCCATCCTGTCTCCCTGTAGCACTGTCTTAGGCATCTCACAGTATGGACATTGCAATTTATTGCCCTGGCCACATCTGCAGTCCTCATGCCTCCTTGCAGCATGCCTAAGGCACGTTCACGCAGATGAGCAGGGACCCTGGGCATCTTCCTTTGGTGTTTTTCAGAGTCAGTAGAAAGGCCTCTTTAGTGTCCCCTAAGTTTTCAACTGTGACCTTAATTGCCTACCGTCTAAGCTGTTAGTGTCTCTAACGACCGTTCCACAGGTGCATGTTCATTAATGGTTCATTGAACAAGCATGGGAAACAGTGTTTAAACCCTTTACAATGAAGATCTGTGAAGTTATTTGGATTTTACGAATTATCTTTGAAAAACAGGGTCCTGAAAAAGGGACATTTCTTTTTTAGCTGAGTTTACCATCGCTATAGAGCCTTTACTAAATAGCATTAAAGTTGCACAGAGGATATTCCTTCTATTCGTCTCTCAGCCTATGCTGATGAAGTAGTTGGTTGATCAGTTTAGGGAATATCCTATGCAAAGGTAAATTGGGAAAAAGTTGTGCCTTTAAGATCGGAAATGGTCTGGAGGGATCATGGCTTTGCCAGGGGAGCTGGAATGGTGTAAGGGAGGTTTAAAGTATCTTGGAGTGTACCTAGGGGTGAGGGGAATATGGAAAAAATGGAATGGGGTGGTTGAAATGGTGGAAGGGAGGATGAGGAGATGGTGGTGGTTGATATCGCTAGCGTCCCACCTCGAGCAACATCCGGTGAAATTGCAGAGCGAAATTCAAATTACAAAAATTGTAATATTAACCTGTTAGGGCTAGGGGGCAGTATTGACACGGCCGGATAAAAAAACGTACCTGATTTAATCTGGTTACTACTCCTGCCCAGTAACTAGAATATGCATATAATTATTGGCTTTTGGATAGACAACACCCTAAAGTTTCTAAAACTGTTTGAATGGTGTCTGTGAGTATAACAGAACTCATAGGCAGGCAAAACCTGAGAAGATTCCAAACAGGAAGCGCCCTCTCTCTGACAAGTTGTTGTTCATCTTGGCTCTTTTTATTGAAGACTGAGGATCTTTGCCGTAATGACACTTCCTACGGCTCCCATAGGCTCTCAGAACCCGGGAAAAAGCTGAATGATATCGAGGCAGCCTCTGGCTGAAAAACACATTATCGCGTTTGGATAGTGGCTGGTCAGAGTACTCTGAGACTCACGCCGTGCACGAGGGCACGAGATGTATTTATTTTCTCTCTCTTTGTACGTATACAGGCTTTCCCGGTCGGAATATTATCGCTTTTACGAGAAAAATGGCTAAAAATTGATTTTAAACAGCGGTTGACATGCTTCAAGTACGGTAATGGAATATTTAGAATTTTTTTGTCACGAAATGCGCCATGCTCGTCACCCTTATTTACCCTTTCGGATAGTGTCTTGAACGCACAAACAAAACGCCGCTATTTGGATATATCAATGGATTATTTGGGACCAAACCAACATTTGTTATTAAGTAGAGTCCTGGGGTGCATTCTGATGAAGAACAGCAAAGGTAATAACATTTTTCTTATAGTAAATCTGACTTTGGTGAGTGCTAAACTTTTGGTGTCTAAATAGCTAGCCCTGTGATGCCGGCTATCTACTGAGAATATTGCAAAATGTCTCACCGAAAAGCTATTTTAAAATCTGACATATCGGAGTGCATAGAGGAGTTCTGTATCTATAATTCTTAAAATAATTGTTATGTTTTGTGAACGTTTATCGTGAGTAATTTAGTAAATTCACCGGCAGTGTTCGGTGGGAATGCTAGTCACATGCTAGTCACATGCTAATGTAAAAAGCTGGTTTTTGATATAAATATGAACTTGATTGAACAAAACATGCATGTATTGTATAACATAATGTCCTAGGATTGTCATCTGATGAAGATCATCAAAGGTTAGTGCTGCATTTAGCTGTGGTTTGGGTTTATGTGACATTATATGCTAGCTTGAAAAATGGGTGGCTGATTATTTCTGGCTGGGTACTCTGCTGACATAATCTAATGTTTTGCTTTCGTTGTAAAGCCTTTTTGAAATCGGACAGTGTGGTTAGATTACCAAGAGTCTTGTCTTTAAAATGGTGTAAAATAGTCATATGTTTGAGAAATTGAAGTAATAGTATTTCTAAGGTATTTGAATAACGCGCCACGGGATTACACTGGCTGTTGAGTAGGTGGGACGCAAGCGTCCCACCTAGCCCATAGAAGTGTCATACAACATTTTAAAGATTAACTTCTTGTTAACCTCTATGGGCTAGGTGGGACGCTAGCGTGCCACCCGTGGTGCACTCCATCAACAGCAGGTGCATTTCAAGAGCGGCAAATTTGAATCCAAATAAATGTCAAAATTCAAATGTTTCAAACATACAACTATTTTACACCCTTTGAAAGATAAACATCTCCCTTAATCTAACCACGTTTTACGATTTCAAAAAGGTTTACGGTGAAAGCATAAATTTAGAGTATGTTAGGACAGTACATTTACAAGAGTTGTGTGTAATGTTTTGTCAAGTCAAAGACAGGGTCACCAAAACCATAAAACCAGCTAAAATGATGCACTAACCTTTTTACAATCTCCATCAGATGACACTCCTAGGACATTATGTTAGACAATGCATGCATTTTTTGTTCTATCAAGTTCATATTTATATCCAAAAACAGCGTTTTACTACGGCATTGATGTTGAGGAAATCGTTTCCCTCCAATAACCTGGCAGTCAAGTCAGCGTCACAAATTAAATAATTAAAATTAGAAAACATTGGTAAAATATTATATTGTCATTTAAAGAATTATAGATTTACATCTCTTGAACGCAATCAACTTGCCAGATTTAAAAATAACCTTACTGGGAAATCACGCTTTGCAATAATCTGAGCACTGAGAAAAATACGCGTTTCGATACAGACTAGACGTCATGTTGGGAAGATCTAAAATCGAAAATACTATGTAAATAATCCATTGCCTTTGATTCTCTTCATCAGATGTCACTTCCAGGTATCACAGGTCCATAACGAATGTAGTTTTGTTCAAAAAGCTCATCACTTATGTCCAAAAATCTCCGTCTTGTTAGCACATGATCAAGCCAGCCGGACTTCTCGCCATGAACGAGGGGAAAAATATATTTCCGTTCGTTCAAACATGTCAAACGTTGTATAGCATAAATCATTAGGGCCTTTTTAACCAGAACATGAATAATATTCAAGGTGGACGAATGCATACTCTTTTCTAACGTATTGGAACAAGGGTACCAACATGAACTTCGCGCCCAGGTGTCTAATGGGACATCATCGTTCCATGGCTCTTGTTCGGTCAGATCTCCTCCAGAAGACTCAAAAACACTTTGTAAAGGCTGGTGACATCTAGTGGAAGCAATAGGAAGTGCCAAAATATTCCTCAGCCCCTGTGTTTTTCAATGGGATAGGTTTAAAGGTAATACAACACATCAGGTATCCACTTCCTGTCAGAAAATGTCTCAGGGTTTTGCCTGCCAAATGAGTTCTGTTATACTCACAGACACCATTCAAACAGTTTTAGAAACTTTAGAGTGTTTTCTATCCATATACAATAAGTATATGCATATTCTAGTTATTGGGTAGGATTAGTAACCAGATTAAATCGGGTACATTTTTTTTATCCAGACGTGCAAATGCTGCCCCCTAGCCCTAACAGGTTAATCCAGCCGCTTTGTCAGATTTCAAAAAGGCTTTGCGTCAGCCACCATGTCATTATCTGAGGACTAGCAAGAAGTATTACCATTTCCAACCAAGCAGAGGCTCGAAAGTCAAATCGCGATAAAATACATCACTTACCTTTGAAGATCTTCATCTGGTTGCAATCACAAGGGTTCAGCTACATAACAAATGGTCCTTTTGTTCGATAAAGTTGTTCTTTATATCCCAAAAAGTCCGTTTCAATTCGGCGCACTTGACTCAGTAATCCACCGGTTTCCCTCATTCAAAATGCATACAAATGAATCCTGTAAGTTACCAATACACTTCTTCCAAACATATCAAACAATGTCCCTAATCAATCCTCAGGTACCCTATGTAAATAAATGATCAAATGTAAGACAGAGAATACCGGAGACCATTACCGGATATAAATAACAAAGTCTGCCCTCACCAGAACGCTCAACAAACACTACAGCCAAAATGGGAGCCACTTGCAAAAACTACAAATTCTAACTCATTTTCCAAAAAACAAGCCTGAAACTCTTTCTAAAGACTGTTGACATCTAATGGAAGCCTTAGGAACTGCACTCTGGGAGGTATTCATTTTCTATTCCCATTCCCAGCCATTGTAATCAGTTGTGAGCTGATTTTTTTTCTGCATGGATTGTCCTCGGGTTTTTGCCTGCCATATCAGTTCTGTATTACTCACAGACATTATTTTAACAGTTTAGGAAACTTTGGAGTGTTTTCTATCCAAGACTACCAATTACATGCATATCCTAGCTTCTGGGCCTGAGTAACAGGCAGTCTTTGAACGTAAACAGGGTTTCCCGGTCGGAATATTATCGCTTTTTTACGAGAAAAATAGCATAAAAATTGATTTTAAACAGCTTCGGTTGACATGCTTCGAAGTACGGTAATGGAATATTTAGAAATTTTTGTCACGAAACGTGTCGCGCGTCACCCTTCGGATAGTGTCTTGAACGCATCGAACAAAACAGAGGATATTTGAACATAACTATGGATTATTTTGAACCAAACCAACATTTTGTTATTGAAGTAGAAGTCCTGGGAGTGCATTCTGACGAAGAACAGCAAAGGTAATCCGTGCAAATACTGCCCCCTACCCTAGAGAGGTTAATGCTCAGGTACTCAAATGTAAATAAACTATAATATTACATACGGAAAATAGTATGTTCAACAGGAAAGGAAAATTAGTAAGCGCTTCCGCCCTCTCCCTCGGTAGCCGAAAGACTGATATTGTTCCAGTGCTCTTCTCACCAAAACTCCAAATTCATACTTGTTTTAAAAAAAACTGAAGCCTGAAACCAAAGACTGTTGACATCTAGTGGAAGCCATAGGAATTGCAATCTGGGAGACGGATTTACATAGAAACAATAGGTTTCCATTATAATAGCCTGGGAGCTCAAAAAACAACATTTTCGGTTGGATTTTCTTCAGATTTTCACCTGCCATGTCAATTCTGTTATAGTCTCAGACATTATTTTAACAGTTTTAGAAACTTCAAAGTGTTTTCTATCCAATGCTACCAATTATATGCATATCCTGGCTTCTGGACCTGACTAACAGGCAGTTTACTTTGGGCAGGTCAGTCAGGTGGAAACTAGACCCTATCCCTAAGAGGTTTTTTAAACCTAATTTACAGTGAACCTAAACACACGTGTGCACACATACATGCACACACACACACACACACACACACACACACACACACACACACACACACACACACACACACACACACACACACACACACACACACACACACACACACACACACACACACACACACACACAAACAAACAGTTGAAGTCAGAAGTTTACATACACTTAGGTTGGAGTCATTGAAACTCGTTTTTCATCCACTCCACAAATTTCTTGTTAACAAACTATAGTTTTGGCAAGTTGGTTAGGACATCTACGTTGTGCACAGGGGTGGCAGCATCATGTTGTGGGGGTGCTTTGCTGCAGGAGGGAGTGGTGCACTTCACAAAATAGATGGCATCATGAGGTAGGAAAATGATGTGGATATATTGAAGCAACATCTCAAGACATCAGTCAGGAAGTTAAAGCTTGGTTGCAAATGGGTCTTCCAAATGGACAATGACCCCAAGCATACTCCCAAAGTTGTGGCAAAATGGCTTAACCTCTGGACGGGCTCCGTCCCGTATGCGAAAAATCCTATCGCCATTATTTTTTTTTCAAATATAGGACTATGTTATATCATTTTATAGATACACCTCTCCTGAATCGAACCACGTTGTCCGATTTCAAAAAGGCTTTACAGCAAAAGCAAAACATTAGATTATGTTAGAGGAGTATATCGTCAAAAAGTAGCCACATAGCCATTTTCCGACCAACCACATCATCACAAATAACCAAAAACAGCTAAATGCAGCACTAACCTTTGACAATCTTCATCAGATGACCTCCCTAGGACATCATGTTACGAACAATACATGCATTCTTTTGTTCGATAAAATTCATATTTATATAAAAACAGCATTTTACATGCGTGACGTTGACTAACTATTTTCCCTCAAATGCATCCTTGAAACAGCGCCAATTTAAGTAAATTACTATTCGAAAACATTTTTAAAATGTAATATTGTCATTCTAAGATGTATAGATTAGCATCTCTTTGAAAAGCACCTGCAATGCTAGATTTAAAAATAACTTTACTGGGTAATCACACTTTGCGATAAAAAGGGGATGCGATACTCAGAAAAATAGGCTAGCAATACAGGTCCGCGCTCATCTTGGAACAATCGCATATCAAATCTAGTCTTGTATACTATTGTCAATAATCCTTACCTTTGATTATCTTCATCAGAATGCACTTCCAGGAATCCCAGGTCCACAACAAATGTATTTTCGTTCGAAAAGTTAATCCTTTACTTCCCAATAGCTTGTTCTTGTTAGCGCGTTCTGAAGGCTGCTCCAAAAAATACCGTCGGCCATGGGACTTCTCTCTCAACAAAATGCATTTTTTTAATTTAGGTTCGTTCAAACATGTCAAACGTTGTATAACATAAATCTTTAGGGCCTTTTTTCAACCAGAGCTCAAATAGCATTCTAAGGGGGACGATTGCATCTGTCTCTCAAAAACGTTTCGAAAGGGGTAGCCAGGGGCGCCTGGCGTCATAATGGTATGGCCCTCCTCATGGACCATGTTCCACTAGACTCTCATTTATTGTGAGTTTTCCGTAGAAGGCTCAAACCACTTTGTAAAGACTGGGGACACTCACGGTGAAGAATAAGGAAGTCCTCTAATGAACCCATGCACCAAGGTTACTCATTTATTATTTAGATAAGTTGAGACCGCAATTCAGAGATTCCACCTCTTACGATCTGCTCCAGGGTTTTTGACTGCCATATGAGTTTCTGTTCTCTCACAGACCCATTCAACCAGTTTTAGAAACTTTAGGGTGTTTTCTATCCACAAGTATTAATTATATGCATATCCTAGCTTCTGAGTTTGGAGTAGGAGGCCGTTTAAAATGGGCACAATTTTTTTCAAAAAATCGCTGTAGCGCCTTGTATCTAGAGCGACCGTCAAGAGGTTAACCTCTAT
>NW_025550198.1:10000-25461 GCF_905237065.1 Salmo salar | reverse complement strand
CAGTCAATGTTGATGAAAAAGTGTTAAAGGTGGACTAAGCCAACGCTAACCCTCACAATCGAGATCCTTCGCTCCTTCAAAGGTATGATGTTACACAATAGATAATACATATAAATGTTCCCCCTATTCCATGTACCTACCCTATCACCCTAATGGCAGTGTCTCTCAGTCTGAATCTATCACTCCTAATGGCAGTCAGTGTCTCTCAGTCTGGACTCTATCACTCCAATACGGCAGTCAGTGTCTCTCTGTCTGACCCCGATCACTCCTAATGGCAGTCCGCAAGCACCTCTGTCCGACTCCGATACCTCCTAACGGCAGTCAGTGTCTCTGTCTGACTCTCGGATCACTCCTAATGGCAGTCAGTGTCTCTCAGTCTGACTCTCGATCACTCCTAATGGCAGTGTCTCCTGACTCAGTCATACCCTTGTTGAGTATTTACACCCTGGTGTGTTCAGGAGTCAGGGCTTTATCATAATCCCCTTTTGATCTTCTGTCTGATCCGTCAGTAGCTCTCAAGTCCTGGCAGAAATTGGGATTGTCCCCAAAAAAGTAGTCCTCATCATTAGTTTGCTTTCACATGGACTTGTATACTTTCTGTGTTCAGAGTTGCTTGTGTGTGTGTTTGTCAACATATTGTCATATTTTGAAGAGCTGCATGTATACTCTCAAACTAACACACCAAAGGATGTTCTCTAAAATGGATGAGATAGGAATCATCTCCACTAAACCCTAACTCTCACCTCTCTGTCAAGAGGTCCCCATAGAAACCAAGAGTAGGCAAGAGAAGTAAGAAGAGGGAGATGTATTACTAAATTATTCACAAGATTCCCCTCCCTATGAAGTCAGAAGATTTTAACAGTTTTAGACAGAATTCCAGTATCTATTGGGACCAACTCAAATGAAGACTTTGAAATGGATGTCCTTTCTATAAAATGTAGATGTGAAATGTTAAATCTCTAGACAAAATCTGATGACGCCACAATGAATTAACCCACTCAAGGTCTGAAGGTGTCTTTTATTATGGAATACAGGGAACATAATTAACATGAATTATATAATAATGAACAAGACAAAAAGCTACAAATCCCCATCATTTAAACACACACAACCATCTTTAAAAACAACAACTCTTACCATCAATTAGTAAACTCTTTCACTGATTGGAGAGCCTGGCTGACAGTAGCACACCACCTGATATCCCTGAGCAGGGACACATTGTTTAAGAACCCCACTTGTTGTTTCTATAGAATTAGATCAACCTGTGTGTGTGTGTGTGTGTGTGTGTGTGTGTGTGTGTGTGTGTGTGTGTGTGTGTGTGTGTGTGTGTGTGTGTGTGTTGTCTGTCTGTCTGTCTGTCTGTCTGTCTGTCTGTCTGTCTGTGTGGGCACAGTGTTGGGTGTTGACACAGACAGTAAACACAAATCAATAAGTTAATAATCTTCTGATCACATGAAATGAAATAAAACTTCTTAATTATATTACAATAAAATACATAACATGCATCAGGAAGAACTTGTCTGCTGGATATCCTGATACATAAGACAATGTACACCTTTAGCACAGTCTAAAAATATCTACTGTTGGGCGTGAATAAATGTTGTGCCTTGGATATGTTGGCATCCTTGATGGAATCATTTGTAGTTTTGTCTTATTTGACTCAAAATATGGGTTTGACTGAAATAGTTCTTGAATTTATCACTTGTCATGATAGCGCAGGGCAACTTTATGTGCAATCAGCATTAAACCCAGATCGTACTATCCTGTATTAACGCAAATATTCAGGCCAACTTGTTTATCGTGGCACCAACAGCAAGTACAACGCTTGGCCCCCAAAGACCTCATGACATCATCAAACGGAGTAGAATTATGACTTCTGATTCCGTAGTCACATCCTAACTCAAATTAAGTGATTCGGTAAACACACAGGTCTCGGATGGAGGTTTTCAATTAAAGTAAATAAATTAAAATGGGCCCAGAGATACGAGTCATCACGTAACTCATCAGCTTTCGTCTTAGGAATGTTTTTTGTTGTCTAATGAGGACTATCCCAGTCCTTGCACTGTGACCTCAGTAAGGCTGCCTCTGAGTAGCCAAGAGTTGTCATCCTTGCCGTGTTGACTAGTGTAGCTAACCTCTCCCATCCTGATGTGACTCGACTGTCCTTCGACCCAGCTCAGGTCGTCATATCGACCCTAGAAACCCTCAGGCCTCTGGTCACTCGGTTTATACGCTTCCCTTACTACCGTTCCAATGAGACTACTGATCTCAAACAGATTGGGTTGGCCTCGGTATTCATCCCTGAGGCACACCAATCCCCTGGCCTCTATTTGCTCCATTCCTGGGGTTTCCAGCCTCTTTTAGGTCCTTCACTCCCTATTAAGGGGACCTCACTTGGGGCAATTTCTTGGTTTCCTGTGTCTTTGAGGGTTCAAGGCCCCTGCGTGGGTCCTCAGACCCTGCCTCTCCATGATGTTCCACAGCTTGCGCAGGTTGGACTGGGTGATGACGTCATCAGGCTTGAGCTGCAGCGCCCGCAGGTAGTTGGTCTCCGCCTCAGGCAGCCGCCCATTCAGGTGAGGATGGCGCCCAGATTCATCAAGGCCGCCGGATACTGGGAGAGAGGGAGACCAAGGGAATGATGGAGAGAGAAAAGGAGAGGGACTTGATTAACATTTGCGTGTTACACTGTGGATTAAGTGACGCTCTGACAAAATGAAGTCTTTAGAAAGATATTGCTGTTGCTCAAAGAATGTGGTTAATGGCTGGTGGGGTCACACTCTTGTTGATGTTTGTGGTTTCCGGAGGTTTCTCAAATGCCAAGTGTTTATGTCATGCCGGGTTAACATTGATAATGATGTTAGCCAAGTCCCTAAGGAGTGGGAGGCTCTCTTCTACGATGGATAGGTCTAGATGCAGTATAGACTGTTTGTCTGGATAGTAAGGTTGTCACGGTACCAGTATCACAAAATTCAATGGTATCGTGACAAGGAAACAAAACATGAAGCCAGGGGTACAACTTTCACTGGGGACGGGGACACGTCTCCCCCATATTCTGAAATTGCCTTTTGTCCCCCCCGCTTTATAATTGGAATGTGATACAAAATAAGGCAACGATGTACTTTAGGACCATGCGGATGCCTCCAAGCGGTCGGGGTATGCTTTTGGAGTGTTTATCCGAATAAAAATGTTGATATTATAATTATGTTCCCCACTTCTAAAACTTAAGTTGCACCCCTGCATGAAGCAGACTTAATTTCTTGAGGAAAATAGTTGTTGTCACCCAGAATCATGTTTCTTTTCTAAGCTATACACACAATGTTACATACAGTCATTTAAAAAAAGACCAAATAGTTTAATCTGCTTTGTTTTCCATCGTGATAACCCTACTGGATAGGTCTAGATGCAGTATAGCGATCAGGTAGTCTCAGACAGTACATGTCCTTGAATTCAACTGATGGCAAACTCTTTCAAATTCACCCTCCCATAAGACCTCTATTTAATGCAGAGTCCCATATGCAAGATGTTTTACAGGAGACCTGCCAGCTTTTGCTATGGATTAAGAGCGAGGCTTTGTTAACTTGACTTGGAAGCTGAGTTAATTAAATGGCCGTTAAATGATCCCGTTTGACCTCGCAGTAGCTGGTCCGACTTCAGAAAGAGTTTTTACCTTGACGGAGTTGTGGTGCAATGACCTTTGAGGTCATTAATAAAAAGTTTGGAGTACAGATTGTTTTGATGTCTGTGTTGGGCTGGATGCCATGTTGTGAAGAGTACAGAGCAGTATATTTCACATAAAGTAGAACTTGTTGAAGATACAGTATGAAGGAAGGGTTACATGACAGAGAGGATGTTACTGGACGCAGAGATGTCTTGCATGGTACAGTATGAAGGAAGGGTTATATGACAGAGGATGTTACTGGACGCAGAGATGTCTTGCATGGTACAGTATGAAATCTCATATTCAGATGATATTCGGCTCAATTGTACTCAGTTCCAACTTTGGTCTCTTTCCGCAGAGTTAAAAGAGGGTTACGCCAATATGCCTTGAAGCTCATCGTTCCATAAAAGTCTGTCTCTCCAGCCGTCAACTAAGCTCAGCTAATAGGAACAGAGCAGGTTACTCATTTTGTCTTGAGCTACAGTTCTACCAGGAACTTATACGCTAGTCGGTGTGTTTGTGTGTGTGCGCATGTGTGTGCATGAGTGTGCATGTGTGTATGCGCACGTGTGTGTAGGTGTGTGATGCACACGGTACCTGTGTGTGAGTGTTTGTGTATTAGTGAAAGTGAAACACATGTACATTGTGTATGTTTTTAAGGGTGCTATTTAATTAAATGGCCCTTTGATGTGGCCAAGTGAAACCACCTAGTTGTAACTGGAGTATGGAGGGAAGGGATCTCTAGCCTGGGCTCGGAGCCCTACAGTATGCCACCGCAAACACACCCAGATCCCAGTCCACCTCTGGCTCTCCAGCACCCTCCAGACCGGACATTTTCACACGCCTCTGTGAACCCGACCATGGGGTCAGGGTTGAAGGAGTTGAGATGCAACTAAAGTTTTTTTCCCCAGATAGGAGTTTACCCGCCTCTTTAGGTGGTTACCTTTTACTGTGAGTTTTCTATTTGTACAAAGTTTGACTCTCTCTTGAGCATACTTGAACAACTCCAGAGACCAATAAGGCATCTGTACTGTAGCACTAACTAGTCTTTGCCCTATTCCTTTCCAGACAGGGCTTCATAAAGAACCCAGACACAACATCAAGGCCACTTGGAACCAAAACTGTCCACTGAAACCAGTAGAAACCAAACTCTGCTTTGGCTGTTAACTTCCTACTCCAGGTCAGGAGACACCATGGCTCTCTATAGGCTGAGCAAACAGAGGCTGGTGGAGATAGATTAACGTCCTCTAGCATTGTAAACAGCGCCCTGGGTGAGACACAGGAGACACCCCAGACAGTCTACATCATTACAGGGTCATCTGTTTACATGTGTACACTCACTGGAGCCAGAAACCCATGCCAGCGATCGCTCCCTCTTAAAGCTGAGACGGTGAATAAAGTGGTGGGGCTGGTCAGGTCCAAACACAGCCAAACAAAACCTTTACCCAAGGATGACAGTAGCTGTTGACCTTGGTTATTTTGGCAAGTCTCAGTGATATCATTCTTTACATTTGCATTTGAGAAATTTAGCAAACGCTCTTATCCAGAGTGACTAACAGTAGTGAGTTCATACATTTTTTTGTACTGGTCCCCGTGGGAATTGAACCCACAACCCTGGCATGCAAACAACATGCTCTACCAACGGAGCCACACGGGACATAGCATTGCCTCAAAATGGATATCCACAGTATAATTTTCAATCTAAATTCCATTCAATTTGGAATTTGATTTGCACTATGGAGAAAGCTAACTGAATTGAAATGAAAGTGTCCTGAACTCAACAGTGTTGCATCGCATAGTAATTCAGTAAACTCAATATCAACTGCCTAACCAGAAATTGTAACCACTGTATACGGTCAACAATGATTTAATTGTGGCACCCTCAGAGTCAAACTGACCTCTGTTTAACCCAGCAAAAGCTGCCCACCATTTCCCCAACATACAGTATGGTCTTTCTCAGCAGGTGGTTTGAGCTGCCTATTACCACACTGTTATGGACATGAGCTCCACGATTCAACTCCGATATGTTTTCCATAGGCCCACTCGCTACTCGCTCCTACACAGAGGAAATGTACGGAACTGATGATTGGAACAGAGACTTGTTAACAGATTCAAATCTAAAGCTGATAATATATATGGGCATTGTCACATTAATCACACTCTATTTGAAACTACAATGTATGTACTGCGTTTAGGGATAGTAACTTTGCAGTTGTGAATAGTTTAAGGAACAGAGAAAACGTAACACAAATGCAGTCAAACCTAACGGTCCATTAGGAATTAGGACATGTGGTAATTCTGTCCGTCATCCTCTGTTGCACTCTGAAGTTTTTCGTTTTTCTGGAAGGCACACTCCTTTGACAAATTGTCTTTCCCAGCACGTCTGGCCACAGATGTTGAATTTTTTCATGACCGAAACCCTTTTGGATTAAGTTGATATTTGAGGACTTGACATTTGCTAAGCAGACACGCACAGCGAAATGTCAAAGACAAGAGGCTCTTTACTTCCGACAAATGACTGAGTGTAAGCCCTTGACTTGTTGGAGAGTGTAGATTAGAGGACCTTGGCCTTTCTGTGAATTACACAGAATAATAAATACAACTGTCTGACTGGGAACTGTTGTGAAGGACACCGAGACACGGACATACCGACTAACTTCTGTTACAGACTAACTGTTGTGAAGGACACCGAGACACGGACATACCGACTAACTTCTGTTACAGACTAACTATTGTGAAGGACACCGAGACACGGACATACCGACTAACTTCTGTTACAGACTAACTGTTGTGAAAGACACCGAGACATGGACATACCCGACTAACTTCTGTTACAGACTAACTGTTGTGAAGGACACCGAGACATGGACATACCGACTAACTTCTGTTACAGACTAACTGATTGTGAAGGACACCGAGACACGGACATACCGACTAACTTCTGTTACAGACTAACTGTTGTGAAGGACACCGAGACACGGACATACCGACTAACTTCTGTTACAGACTAACTGATTGTGAAGGACACCGAGACACGGACATACCGACTAACTTCTGTTACAGACTAACTGTTGTGAATGACACCGAGACACGGACATACCGACTAACTTCTGTTACAGACTAACTGTTGTGAAGGACACCGAGACATGGACATACCGACTAACTTCTGTTACAGACTAACTGTTTTGAAGGACACCGAGACATGGACATACCGACTAACTTCTGTTACAGACTAACTGTTGTGAAGGACACCGAGACATGGATATACCCGACTAACTTCTGTTACAGACTAACTGATTGTGAAGGACACCGAGACACGGACATACCGACTAACTTCTGTTACAGACTAACTGATTGTAAGGACACCGAGACACGGACATACCGACTAACTTCTGTTACAGACTAACTGTTGTGAAGGACACCGAGACACGGACATACCGACTAACTTCTGTTACAGACAAACTGATTGTGAAGGGACACCGAGACACGGACATACCGACTAACTTCTGTTACAGACTAACTGTTGTGAAGGACACCGAGACATGGACATACCGACTAACTTCTGTTACAGACTAACTGATTGTGAAGGACACCGAGACATGGACATACCGACTAACTTCTGTTACAGACTAACTGATTGTGAAGGACACCGAGACAAGGACATACTGACTAACTTCTGTTACAGACTAACTGTTTTGAAGGACACCGAGACATGGACATACCGACTAACTTCTGTTACAGACTAACTGTTGTGAAGGACACCGAGACATGGATATACCGACTAACTTCTGTTACAGACTAACTGATTGTGAAGGACACCGAGACACGGACATACCGACTAACTTCTGTTACAGACAAACTGATTGTGAAGGACACCGAGACACGGACATACCGACTAACTTCTGTTACAGACTAACTGATTGTGAAGGACACCGAGACACGGACATACCGACTAACTTCTGTTACAGACAAACTGATTGTGAAGGACACCGAGACACAGACATACCGACTAACTTCTGTTACAGACTAACTGATTGTGAAGGACACCGAGACACGGACATACCGACTAACTTCTGTTACAGACTAACTGTTGTGAAGGACACCGAGACATGGACATACCGACTAACTTCTGTTACAGACAAACTGATTGTGAAGGACACCGAGACACGGACATACCGACTAACTTCTGTTACAGACTAACTGTTGTGAAGGACACCGAGACATGGACATACCCGACTAACTTCTGTTACAGACTAACTGATTGTGAAGGACACCGAGACATGGACATACCGACTAACTTCTGTTACAGACTAACTGATTGTGAAGGACACCGAGACACGGACATACCGACTAACTCCGTTACAGACTAACTGATTGTGAAGGACACCGAGACATGGACATACCGACTAACTTGTTACAGACTAACTGATTGTGAAGGACACACAGACATACTGACATACAGACAAGATGATTTTATAGGAAACAATTGAAAGAGTGTGTGCCAAGGACAGCTGTTGCACTTACCATTTCTACAAAGACTTACTGTCTGAGGATATCAACTTAAATCCCCTATGAAAACCCCCTCCAAAATGGCTGGTAAACGAATAACACAGCCTACCCAGTCCCTCCATTGACTTCCAATTGGTTATTCACCGCAACTATTCCCCAGGTCGCTGCTGTAAATGAGAATGAGTTCTCAGTCAACTTAACTGGTAAAATAAGGGTTAAATAAAACAATGACAAAAGATGAGACTCCAAACAGCCTCCAGCTAACTCTCCAGACTCCAAACAACCTCCAGCTAACTCTCCAGACTCCAAACAGCCTCCAGCTAACTCTCTAGACTCCAAACAGCCTCCAGCTAACTCTCCAGACTCCAAACAGCCTCCAGCTAACTCTCCAGACTCCAAACAGCCTCCAGCTAACTCTCCAGACTCCAAACAACCTCCAGCTAACTCTCCAGACTCCAAACAGCCTCCAGCTAACTCTCTAGACTCCAAACAGCCTCCAGCTAACTCCCAGACCCAAACAGCCCCAGCTAACTCTCCAGACTCCAAACAACCTCCAGCTAACTCTCCAGACTCCAAACAACCTCCAGTTAACTCTCCAGACTCCAAACAGCCTCCAGCTAACTCTCCAGACTCCAAACAACCTCCAGCTAACTCTCCAGACTCCAAACAACCTCCAGCTAACTCATCCAGACTCCAAACAACCTCCAGCTAACTCTCTCCAGACTCCAAACAACCTCCAGCTAACTCTCCAGACTCCAAACAACCTCCAGCTAACTCTCCAGACTCCAAACAACCTCCAGCTAACTCTCCAGACTCCAAACAACCTCCAGCTAACTCTCCAGACTCCAAACAACCTCCAGCTAACTCTCCAGACTTCAAACAACCTCCAGCTAACTCTCCAGACTCCAAACAACCTCCAGCTAACTCTCCAGACTCCAAACAACCTCCAGCTAACTCTCCAGACTCCAAACAACCTCCAGCTAACTCTCCAGACTCCAAACAACCTCCAGCTAACTCTCCAGACTCCAAACAACCTCCAGCTAACTCTCCAGACTCCAAACAACCTCCAGCTAACTCTCCAGACTCCAAACAACCTCCAGCTAACTCTCCAGACTCCAAACAACCTCCAGCTAACTCTCCAGACTCCAAACAACCTCCAGCTAACTCTCCAGACTCCAAACAACCTCCAGCTAACTCTCCAGACTCCAAACAACCTCCAGCTAACTCTCCAGACTTCAAACAACCTCCAGCTAACTCTCCAGACTCCAAACAACCTCCAGCTAACTCTCCAGACTTCAAACAGCCTCCAAGCTAACTCCCAGACTTCAAACAACCTCCAGCTAACTCTCCAGACTTCAAACAGCCTCCAAGCTAACTCTCGTGACTCAAAATGGTGCATAAGTCAGTGAGCATGGCAAATGACCAGGGGAGACCTCATCCACTCCTGTCTAAAACACACGTCCTTATGACTCTATATTACCCTCTCTCTCATAGCACTCCACCACGCGTCCACTCCCTTTGAAGGGACTGATTGATGCGCTGCAGAGAGAGAGAGAGAGAGAGAGAGAGAGATCTACCTTCATCTCTAACCATAGAATCACAGAGACCCAGATCCTGCTCTCTGGTTCTAACAGACAATGGGAGGCATTGATGGAGCAGCCATGGCGGACTAGGGGCTGATTGTGTGTAATGGTGGAGTGTGTGTATGTGTGTGTGTGCCACATGTCCATCAGTTTGAGTAAGAAAGGCTCATTGGGCCATGGTACTCACGTCTGGTCTGAGGTATGCCGCGCGCTCATAATGCCGCTCTGCTGCCTTGTTTAGACTGGCCTGTCTGGAGAGGGAGATAGTGAAATACAGAGATGAGGGGAGGGAGAGAGGCAGGGCAAGAGGAGGAAGGGCAATAGAGGTCGTTATTACACATGGCTTACACAGAGTCTGACAGTATTATCATGACATGGTGGCAGAAGGAGTTCTGTATTGGATAGAGAAACATTCTTTCATTATAACTGAATATTGCCCATAAAGTATTGAGATCCTGATGGCACTTTGATGCTGAAAAATACTCCCTCAAATGACTCCGAAACACTATGCTGCATATATTTCTGATACTAACTGCACTTAATATGTTAACGCTAATTAGCTAAAGGCAGACGTCTTTCTAGACATATTCATAAGGTGGATGACTCAGGAAATATGTCTCTATTGACTTTGCATAAAGGAAAGTCTGCCTTGGGAATACTAGCTAGTAGTGCTTCATCATTCCATTCATATCAAGTTCATGCCTGACTCTTCAGATCCATTCAACGTCTTTCATTTACTCCTTGCTCTTGTCAACTTTTCGAAGGCGCTGGTGTTTCCCACTGCATCTGAGAGAATCTACACAATCTACAATGTTGGGAGAATCTGGAGCTTGGCTTTGAAAAATTCTTCAAAGAGAAGGAAACGCTGAAACTGCGCAACAGGAAAGGACTTTGACTTTGATTTTCACGGCTCCAAACCTGGTGCTACCCTATTGGTCTCTGTCAAAAAGAGCCATAGGGTGCACAAGGATATGGCAAACCACTACTACGGTCTGGATGAAGACAAATGGTCACTGAGTTTTGGAACAACAAAGTACGTTTTCCCAGTCTAATGCTTGATGTTGACAATCATTTGGTAGCATCTGTCATGATGTTGGCCTGATGGGGGAGGTTTGCGACCCCCACGAATACCTTTCCCTTTTTCCTCTCTCTACCGATGTGACTATTGAAAATCCCTTATTAACATAGAGAGTCTGGGTGACATCAAAAGGTGGGAAGCGGAACCATATTTGGGTAATCCAACCAGTTGAAAATATGCGTTGGTACTTAATGAATATGATGTCAGATCAGTTGGCGTCTGAGACATGATTACTGATGATAGGATGACATAAACTGTATCTTGGAAAGTCTACACATTCTAGTTATCAGATTCACATGGATTTGTTGTGCAATTTAAAATGTTTAAATATGAAACTATTTGTTAAAAGATGAAATGTAATTTTAGCTCCTAAATGAGAGAATTGGTTTTCATGAGTGAACTATGCTCAACTCAGTGGCCCCGCCCATGTGAACAGACACTGGGTGTAAAACTATGAAATACGGCCCTCTCTCCCAATCCTATATAAAACCCCTTTACGAAAATGTAACTTCCTGGTTCCAAGAACGTGAGGACTTACCATCCCCACGTTGAAAGGACAAAGACCACCTACAGAACTAAGCCAACCTCAGCAAGAACCTAACGAAATTAGCATCGAATTTCAATGTGAAGGTGACGACCTACACGCCGGAAGGATGAATTTTGACTATACCAGCCAGAATATAGCATGGCAACTTGGTATGAACTTTGAACTCTTATTCACTAAAGAAGTGATACCTCCTAGCCGTTGTGTTTGCGCAGCAACTGTAGACGTGGGCTAGGAGAGGACGGACAGAGTATGTGTTCTACCACACGACGACGGTACTACCAAGTATCCATTCTACCACCAGACATTCTTCAAAGGACAACCCGCCTCCCATCTACGACCAACCGATCGAAACGCAGCTCAGAGTAAATATTTATTGCATTTTCCTTTTCCAAATGGGCGGTTATTTAGATTGCATAAGATACTGTATTTACGATAGAGTAGCTGCCTACGGCCCGATAGAAACATAGCTTCTCCCTTTGTTCCTCAGTCTTCCTGCTCTTTCATTCAAAAACCCAACCCCCATTTTTTGTGTAACCAGCCATCATATCTGTTCTGTCCACTAGGACGTTTTCCTTTATGACATAATTTGTAATCAATGTATGATACATTCTGTGTATATGTAATTCTGTGTGATTATTTAGGTATTTAGTAAATAAATAATTTAACCAAATTTTGTATTAGTGATTCAACTTGTTAGCCAGGGTTCGTGAAGATAACCAAGAATTTATAACTTTCAGATGAGACTAAATAAGGTGACGATTGAATATTGACTGCTATTGATGTAAAAGATTACTAGGTCTTTAACAGTCTATTCGGAAGATAACAGCCCTATAAACATTATTTTGTGGTGCCCCGACTTTGTAGTTAATTATTTACCTGATTAGCTTAATCAGGTAATATTAATTACAGATAAATTATTTTATAGAATAGCATGTCATATCACTTAATCCAGCATAGCCAAAGACACCTGACACATCCAAAGTGTCAAATAGTTATTTATTTGCCGTACAGAACAGAGAGTAAGAGGTGCATTTTGACCAGCATTAATACACCCAAAGACAGGTCTGCATCAGAATGTCTCAGCACAGCCATAAGAGTGTCGTATTACAGGATTAGTTGAGTGAATATGTCATGGTGTTTTTCCTCGATGCAGTAGGCTTATATCTAAGAGGGCCAGAATATGATGATTTGTCTCTCCGTTTTCACTCTCCGTATCCAAGCAGCGCTACCCTTGCTGAGCAGTCGACTTATAACTGTCAAATCCTCCGCAGCACTACACTTTGGATGAAGGATGCTGTAGCTTCAATTACTTTTCCAGATATGTAGAGCAAAAAGGAATTAAGAGACGCTCGTTTCCAATACTTCCTCGAGTTGCAGTGAGTCGAGAGGATTTGCAGTCCCCTATTTCAAACGTATAAAACGATGTGCTGTCTGTGCTCACACTGCCAAGCGAATGGGAAATTCTCCCCGAGGTATGCCTGGGTTTCTTTACAAGCCCTGGATTGAAACGTCACTAGCATGAATCAATACGACAACTGCTGTTTCCATGTGTTGTATATGTACTATAAAACCAGTTGAACCATACACAAACGACTTAAAATGGACCGTTTCCATGTGTTGTATATATACTATAAAACCAGTTGAACCATACACAAACGACTTAAAATGGACCGTTTCCATGTGTTGTATATATACTATAAAACCAGTTGAACCATACACAAATGACTTAAAATGGACCGTTTCCATGTGTTGTATATATACTATAAAACCAGTTGAACCATACACAAACGACTTAAAATGGACCGTTTCCATGTGTTGTATATTAACTATAAAACCAGTTGAACCATACACAAAACGACTTAAAATGGACCGTTTCCATGTGTTGTATATGTACTATAAAACCAGTTGAACCATACACAAACGACTTAAAATGGACCGTTTCCATGTGTTGTATATATACTATAAAACCAGTTGAACCATACACAAACGACTTAAAATGGACCGTTTCATGTGTTGTATATATACTATAAAACCAGTTGAACCATACACAAACGACTTAAATGGACCGTTTCCATGTGTTGTATATATACTACAAAACCAGTTGAACCATACACAAACGACTTAAAATGGACCGTTTCCATGTGTTGTATATATACTATAAAACCAGTTGAACCATACACAAATGACTTAAAAATGGACCGTTTCCATGTGTTGTATATATAATATAAAACCAGTTGAACCATACACAAACGACTTAAAATGGACCGTTTCCATGTGTTGTATATATACTATAAAACCAGTTGAACCATACACAAACGACTTAAAATGGACCGTTTCCATGTGTTGTATATGTACTATAAAACCAGTTGAACCATACACAAACGACTTAAAATGGACCGTTTCCATGTGTTGTATATATACTATAAAACCAGTTGAACCATACACAAACGACTTAAAATGGACCGTTTCCATGTGTTGTGTATATACTATAAAACCAGTTGAACCATACACAAATGACTTAAAATGGACCGTTTCCATGTGTTGTATATGTACTATAAAACCAGTTGAACCATACACAAACGACTTAAAATGGACCGTTTCCATGTGTTGTATATATACTATAAAACCAGTTGAACCATACACAAACGACTTAAAATGGACCATTTCCATGTGTTGTATATATACTATAAAACCAGTTGAACCATACACAAACGACTTAAAATGGACCGTTTCCATGTGTTGCATATATAATATAAAAACCAGTTGAACCATACACAAACGACTTAAAATGGACCGTTTCCATGTGTTGTATATATAATATAAAACCAGTTGAACCATACACAAACGACTTAAAATGGACCGTTTCCATGTGTTGTATATGTACTATAAAACCAGTTGAACCATACACAAACGACTTAAAATGGACCGTTTCCATGTGTTGTATATATACTATAAAACCAGTTGAACCATACACAAACGACTTAAAATGGACCGTTTCCATGTGTTGTATATATACTATAAAACCAGTTGAACCATACACAAACGACTTAAAATGGACCGTTTCCATGTGTTGTATATAACTATAAAACCAGTTGAACCATACACAAACGACTTAAAATGGACCGTTTCCATGTGTTGTATATATACTATAAAACCAGTTGAACCATACACAAACGACTTAAAATGGACCGTTTCCATGTGTTGTATATTAACTATAAAAACCAGTTGAACCATACACAAACAACTTAAAATGGACCGTTTCCATGTGTTGTATATTAACTATAAAACCAGTTGAACCATACACAAACGACTTAAAATGGACCGCTTTCTATGTGTTGTATATATACTATAAAACCAGTTGAACCATACACAAACGACTTAAAATGGACCGCTTTCCATGTGTTGTGTATATATACTATAAAACCAGTTGAACCATACACAAACGACTTAAAATGGACCGTTTCCATGTGTTGTATATACTATAAAACCAGTTGAACCATACACAAACGACTTAAAATGGACCGTTTCCATGTGTTGTATATATACTATAAAACCAGTTGAACCATACACAAACGACTTAAAATGGACCGTTTCCATGTGTTGTATATGTACTATAAAACCAGTTGAACCATACACAAACGACTTAAAATGGACCGCTTCCATGTGTTGTATATGTACTATAAAACCAGTTGAACCATACACAAACGACTTAAATGGACCGTTTCCATGTGTTGTATATATACTATAAAACCAGTTGAACCATACACAAACAACTTAAAATGGACCGCTTTCCATGTGTTGTATATATACTATAAAACCAGTTGAACCATACACAAACGACTTAAAATGGACCGTTTCCATGTGTTGTATATATACTATAAAACCAGTTGAACCATACACAAACGACTTAAAATGGACCGTTTCCATGCAAAACGCCATTATCTTATTAAACGTCAGATCTGAAGTGTCTGAGTGGGTTAGCGGCGCACAATGCAATATTGATTAAGTCGTGAATGATGAAATGCCTTGGCAACCAACTCTCCATCACCGAGGAAATAACCTTCAGAGGCACCTGCTATTTTC
>NW_025550198.1:0-5000 GCF_905237065.1 Salmo salar | reverse complement strand
ATATGAGTTCTGGCACATACCATAATGCATGTAGCAGTTTCCTTTGGAAGGGTCCAGCTGGATGGCTCTTCGATAGTAACCTCTGCCTCAGTCTTCTGCCCTAGGAGACAAAACAGGAACGTTTGATTAGCTACGTAGATAGTTACAAGTCGTCCTCAGTCATTAATTGCGATTTAGCTGATGCTCGCAGTCGCTCCTGTTTCTGGCACGGGCGCAATCGTGCGGCTGCAATTAGATTTACTCAAAACCCAAAACAGACGGAGTTGCCATATGGTAGAAGACTGAACATGCAAGAGAAACCAGAAAACCACCCACTCTCCTCGTAGAATGAGATTTAGCAAATATTTCACAGTCGAAATGTGGACGGGGAAATCAGCAGTAAACGTGAGCAACCGCTCCATATGCCCCTGATGTGCCAGGTTGTTTCAAACAATCACCATATCCTGTAGGGCAACAACAATCATCTGAGTTTACTCTGCATCTGCTACGGATTATTTTCCCACGCTTTCATGCATGAGTTGACACGTGGTAGCAGGGCTTCAACTGTAAACCAGGAAACTGTACTCCACAGAGAACGCTTCAAACCCCTTTTCCCCCAGCAGCAGAGTGTGTGTGTGTGTGTGTGTGTGTGTCACACTATCACCTTTTCTCAGTCAGAGAGTGTGTATCGCACTATAGCCTCGCAACAAACTGAAAGCGATACCGCTGCCTTGTGTGTACGGTCCCCCTCCCATTGTTCACGCTTTCCGCACTGATTGCTTCCATATTGGCTATGGATTTGCCATTCTACATAGAATAAGTGGATTGGGCGTATTAGGCTTGGTTCATTAACTATTTCTCATGCCCGTGTTCGCTCTAAATGAAAGAAGACAACTAATTGTCCAGATGACTTTGGTCATATTTTCCCTGGCTTTTTCCCAGCCAGTGTCAGAAGGTGGACTGTTAAACACAATACTGTGGTCCTTCAATGGACTGGGCCGTGTCGCATTTGGAGGATTGCGAGAGGTGTGCAACGCTAAATGTACATGAACGCTAGGTTTGCCACACCCTGATCTGTTTCACCTGTCTTTGTGCTTGTCTCTTCCCATTATCCCCGCGTATTTATACCTGTGTTCTCTGTTTGTCTGTTGCCAGTTTATCTTGTCTTGTCAGGTCTCACCAGAGTGTTTTCCCATCTCATTGCTCTCTTAGTTCTGTTTCCTAGTTTCCCCGGTTCTGACCATTCCGCCTCCCTGACCCTGCCTGACGCTCTGTACCTGCCTGACTCTGACCCGCTTACGAACCTCTGCCTGTCCTGGACCCCTGTACCTTATTGACTCTGCCCCGGGATTACAGACCCCCGCCTGCCTGTGACCTGTCTTTTGCCTGCCCCCTGTTTGGGTCAATAAACATCTGTGACTCTAGCTGTCTGCATCTGGCTTTCCTAAGTTTTGATAGGTTGTTTTTATTCTCTGACCTCTTATTAGCATATTCGAGCCTGTCTTGGGAGGGAGTACGGCCCGGGTTAGACGGGTAGCGTTACCCAACTCCGAGAGTGTAGCCAGCCACAGAGGGCTTTAGCATACAAGTATATCAGTCTAGACTCTAACCTGGTTACTGTGAATCGAAGAGTTCAAAGCCAAACTGAACAAAGAACAAACCACAAAACTATACAACCTCACTAACCCATTAAAGCACATGACTCTTTACGAATGAAACAGCGAAGTCACGCACTGTAGCACACGCCAGGGGTGAGGTGGGACTTGAGTTTGACACTTTGACCTCCCGGTGTGACTCCTTATGAGCCAGCTGTATTATCAATACGTAGGTCCCCCGTGGCAAGACGGCCCAAAATCTCTCCCTGATTGAGTGATTAAATAAGGAAGCAGGGTAATTGCATTAAGTCCTGTCCGGCAGCCCATTGTCCCGGGGTCTAGTCGGGTCCTAAACTCCTGTTGTTAAGGGCTCAGCTAAGGGAGGGGCCACTCGTGGGCTCAGGGCCCGGGATGTAGGGACCCGGGGACCCAGGCAGATGTCCAGCTGTGCTGGGGGTGACTCGGTCTGGAGAACCCAGGGAGACTGGGGGTTTAGGGGAATGGAACTGAAATCAGATTAGGAAAAGGGGAAATTAGTGAGTTTGGGGAGCGAGACCTTCCTCAGCCCAGACCGACCCCTAGGGGTGCAGCTGTAACTCCTCTGATATCAGTGAGGAGGATAGAAGGAGAGTGGGATGGATGATGTGGCACGCTGAAGAGCAAAACCTCCTGTAGAGTCCTAGTACCTCAGTTACCTCAGGCTGTGGAAGGAGAAGAACAGAAGGTCAAACTCCCCACAAGGGCTCAGCAGGACTGGTTCAGTGGGTTCTAACAGGGTTCCTCTCCAGAAAGTCCTCCTAACTAACCCAAGTCAGCTGTGAACCACGTTGTCACGCACGCTTTTTCTCTCCCCCAAAACACTGTGGGAGTGGGAATGAGAGAGGTGGATGGAAGGAGGCGGGGGGCCAGAGTGCACTCAGAACAAACAGCCAAACCTGTAGGGGAGAAGTCTGGGAAGGAAATACTGGACCCAGTGCAGGCCTAGCTGGAGCCGCTTCATAACACCACACACATTTAATAATGTCACACACACACACACACACACACACACACACACACACACACACACACACACACACACACACACACACACACACACACACACACACAACACACACACACACACAAACCCCCCCATGGCTGTGACCCTGAGACAATCACACACCCAGCGGAGAGCTGATAGTTTTTTACAAGCTTGAACCGTAGACAATAATTATTCCTCAATCCATTATCTCTTTGTTGTCGTATCAACAAAGTTTATAGTGTGGCAGAAGTTTGTCTCTCTGCTATTTTATCTCAAATATCTCAAAAAAGACTGCAATATAGCCTAACATTTAAAAAAAACATCTCCATTTGCATACCAATATTCTACTTTTTCCTTTCAGCCACCAAAGACAAAAGTATGAGTTTGTATTGCCTCACCACGCTTTGTGTGAGCCGAAGCCTATTTGAGAATGTGTGGACAGTCAGGAAGGACACTGGAGGACAAAGAGTGAAATGAATGGATTAGAATAGAGGCAGGTTGTAGTTACATTGATGGTAATGGAATGATGTTAGAGGTATTTCCGTACAGCTGTAGAACGTTTTTTATCTGTAACTGACTTCATGCGAATGGTCTTAGGTGTTGTAGTCCAGTGGTTACAGGCCAATACCTGGGCATTATGAACACCTGCTCTTTTCCATGACAGACTGACCAGGGGTGAATTCAGGTGAAAGCTACGATCCCGAATTGATGGCACTTGATAAATCCACTTCAATCAGTGTAGATGAAGAGGAGGAGAGACAGGTTAAAGAAGGATTTTTAAGCTGTTCCTATTGTGGAATGCATCCCTGTGGGAATGCTTTCGACATCTTCTAGAGTCCATGTCCCAATGAATTGAGGCTGTTCTGAGGGGCAATAGGGGTGCAGATATACATGTTCCTAATGTTTGGTGCATACTCAGTAGCATATAGACTATATTATATATTATAGCCCTATTGGTTAACAAGGTCATGAGAAAATGAGCTTCCTATTGGACAAGTTCAAGTCCGTTATCATTCCATTTTGGGTGAGGCTTTTGTTGTTGCTTTGTGTTTTAAGAAACGGGTGTTTGCCAGACCAAAGATTCTGATGCTTCTGCGCATGTGTGAATGATGTTTGATTATGTGTATATTTTCTTATGCGTAGAGAACAGGCCTGAGGTGAATGGTGCTGTTTAATAGCTAGATCAACGCCTGCAAGATCACATAATGTAGTATTCTACATAACAGAACTGATATAACAGCATAGTATAACGTTACTGTAAGATACCACGGCACTTTTCTCTCATGTGGCCAAAAAAGCGTTCCACCAGGGGCAAATACACAGGTAGTCTTATGCGACAGCTTATTGCACCACCATATATACACAGGTAGTCTATGTGACAGTTTATTAACACTATATATACATGCAGGTAGTCTATATGACAGTTTATTAACACCATATATACACAGGTAGCCTCTGTGACAGCTTATTAACACCATATATACACAGGTAGTCTATGACAGTTTATTAACACTATATATACACTAGAAAGATCTATGTGACAGTTTATTAACACCATATATAACAGGTAGTCTATGTGACAGTTTAATAACACCATATATAC
This sequence comes from Salmo salar, assembly GCF_905237065.1. Taxonomy (NCBI): domain Eukaryota; kingdom Metazoa; phylum Chordata; class Actinopteri; order Salmoniformes; family Salmonidae; genus Salmo; species Salmo salar. Next base: position 799 of record NW_025550198.1, on the reverse strand, counting down.
ACAGGTAGTCTATGTGACAGTTTATTAACACCGATATATACACAGGTAGTTATGAATGTTTAATAACACCGTATATACAAGGTAGTATGCGATAGCTTATAACACCATATATACAGGTGGTTATGTAACAGTTTATTAACACCATATATAATCACAGGTAGTTTATGTGACAGTTTATTAACACCATATATACAAGGTAGTCTATGCGACAGCTTGCCAACACTCCATCTGTTCTAACATTCACCACCGTACATTGTCCAAAACAACGTGCTGGCTCCTTGGAGACAACGGTGTTTGGGAGACACCAACGCCGCGCTCCTTGGATACAACGCCGCGGGCTCCTTGCAGACAACGCCGGCGGCCCTTGGACACGCCGGTCCTGAAGACAACGCCTGCGGGCTATTGGAGACAACGCCGCTGCCTGGACAACGCCAAGGGCTACTTGGAGACGCCGAGGCCTACTTGGGGACAACGCGGCTCTTGGGACAACCGCGTTACCGCTGGCTCCTTGGGGGACAACGCCGCTGGCTCCTTGGGGACACCGCTGGCCCCACACACGCTGGCCCTTCGGCGACAACGCCACGCTGGCCATCTGAAGACAACGCCGGCCCTGAGACAACGCCGTGGTGACATGCGACAACGCCCGGAGACACCGCGGGCTCCTTGGAGACAACGCCGCGGGCTCTGACAACGCCGCGCTCTTGGAGACAACGCCGCGGCTCCTACGACAACGCTCGCGGGCTCCTTGGCGACAACGCCGCGGCTCCTTGGGATAACGCCGCGGGCTCCTTGAGACAAC